>NW_020954610.1:56106625-56131932 GCF_900497805.2 Vombatus ursinus
AAAGTGGGTGAGAGATGGGGGGAGAGGGGGGGGGGGGGGGGTCAGGGGAGTGGTTGCGAGGTTTGGATCTTTAACCCAGTATGTAATAGTTATGCTTATATCATGTGAATTATACAGGGAATAACACCAGATGAAGAGAGATGCTACGCTCACTTTAATTCAACAGATATTTACTAGAAGCTTACTATATCCAAATCACTGTAAAAATGAGTGGGACAGAGCCCTTGCCTTTCAGGAGCTGAATAATATCTGTTTGGAATGTGTAAAGAAGCTCCCAAAATAGGGAACATTATTTAATTCACTGTATACCAGAGATTAGTAAGTGAACCACTATTTCCACTACGTTCAATTCAATTCAATTCATCCTGGGTTTGACATCATTGCTCTCTGCGGATGAAAAGAAGATTCCATTTGGTTTATACTAATCCAATTATAAGCTGAAAGATTTTTTCTGGGCAAAATTGTTTTTGTTCTACCTTCACTCATTACTCTTTTACAAGGTTTGAAGAACTGCTATCACCAGTATTCAAATATTTCACCAATTTGGCAACAGAGCAAGAACTAATGTAGGCTCGGAAAGACTGCAGGCCTTTCAGGTTGTTAGTCAAAATGTTCTACAAGACACTAACTGCCCTCAAGCTATTTGTTACCAGGTGGGCACTATTTCATGACCCCTGAGTAAGCAATTCTAGATAAGGAACAAATGTCTAACAGGCATCTTTAGAAAAACCCATATGTTTTAATACTGAAATTCCTCTAACTTCCTATCATTAAAATTGTCTCTATATGTTATATATCTTTAATTTCCATTTTAATGTGTTGAACTGTTAAAACTAATCTTTGGCTTGAAAGTACGTAGGTACCTTTGTGCTTTGGAGGGGATGAAGAAGCTTAAAGTTATTACCAAATGAGAGATGGAAGTGTGTGTGTGTGTGTGTGTGCGTGTGTGTGTGTGTGTGTATACACCTTTTCCTTTAAAATGTCAGAATTCAAGTTTGGATTGTTTATATTTTAGGGTATGTACTCTGTTGCTGTGCCAAGTACAGCCTCAAGGAAATATCATGTATGTTTATTAAGAAAGAAAACAAACAAATCCTAGAGTTATTTAGATTGGGTGATATTTCCTCCCTTTATAGAAATGATAGAAACACTTCTATACCCTCTTAGGTAAATAGATGATTTGGATTTCCACCATCTGCTTCCATTATTCTCCTTGCATTTTTCCCCGTATCTCAGTCTCTACTTTAGAAGGGAATATCAATAGTAGCTAATGGAAGCTTTAAAGGCAAACAGAAGGGTGTATTCCTCCTGACTAGCTGGGGGGAGGGGAGGAGTCTTTTTTTCCTATTTGTTCTGCAGTGTCAAGGCCAAATTTGGCAACTGTAGCTACTAAAAGACTGACAATATCATGCAGTCATGTTTATACCCTGAGGGTATTGAGTTATTGGAAATGTGCTTGGGGGAGAGGTAATAGCTCCCCACTGTCCACGAGCTAATGAATACAGGTGATTTACCTTTAAAAGCCTTTACCATAGCATTCCCTGATGGAAAATGAGGTACCACATACTTGGGATATCCCTTCTCTCATGGAGTCTGATAACTTATTTGCTAACTTTAGAGAAAGTTTAAGGAATCAGCATTGTTTCCGAATATGTTTCCATATGCTGCGATGACCTCTGCATAAACTTTAACTTGAGTTAAAGTATAGTCTATGTAGATACCTCTGACATACTTGTTCTACCTCAAAGAAAATAATATTCCACAGATAAAGGCAAAGCCACATAGTTCCAGCATCAATTCTTAAGATTTATCCTCATTTCAAAAAAAAAAAATCCTCATTTCAGCATTTTAGCAAAAGCATATATGTTACCATATAAATCCCCAATTCTCCTTCTCTCCTAGGTAGAGAGTTGAGTATTTAGGTAACTGTAATGAATCTTTTTTGTTTGTTTGTTTGTTTGTTGTTTTTGTTTTGTTTTTTTGCAAGGCAATCTCGGAGTTAAGTGACTTGCCCAATGTCACACAGCTAGTACGTGTCAAGTGTTTGGTCTGAGGCCAGATTTGAACTCAGGTCCTCCTGACTTCAGGGCCGGTGCTCTAAGTAATGAATCTTTTAAGTTTCTTGGTGACTATAGTACCAAGAAAAACATTAATCCTAAAACATATTATTTATATATATATTATACATATGTGTATATATATATGTATGCTATATATATGTGGGTAATACTTATTTTAATCATCTCATCATAGTTATATTCATCTCACCAATGCACTTACAGTCTTATGGGGTTTTGTTTGTTTACTTGTTTTAGAGTTGGTGAGATTCAGGGCCCCAATGTGACACTTGGTGGTGCCCAGGCTGCAAATGGTAATCCCTCCTTCTCTCCCCCACATCTAGCTACTTACATTTTAAAGTGCTCCATAAGGATTTCTGTGGTCCCATTATACCAAAATTCCTTCATGCAAATTCAGTTTGATATTCATTTTTTTCTTTTGATACTAATGCTCCTTATAAAAGGAACATCTGGTTAACTCTCAGAATGATGGGGAATGTGTGAGAAATGAAAGAGAAGTGCCTGAGGGAACTAAGCCATAGCCCATGGGAAACATGAAGACTTTGTAGCATCTAGGCCTGGGCCTTAGAACATTTTCTGTTGAAAGGAACCCCTGTTCCTCCTAAGGACTGCCTATGAAAGGCACTTATGTGAGGATTGGAATGCTTCTCCAAAAATGGATAAATGAAAACAGAGAGATAGTACTTACCCCAAACATTTGTCTGAGATCTGGATCCCGGAATCTGAAGGGGATATTTGAGACGTGCAGCCGCTTAGGCTGCGATTTGTTTTCTGTGTTTTCAGAAGGTTGTGTCTGAGGCTGGCCGTCAGTCTGTGCCGCATCATCTGTCTGCTAAAAGAACAAAAGAGAAACAAAGTAAAAGAGGTCTTCAGTATACTTTCAGGTCTAATATCCATTTTCCACGTCACCACATAATAGATGAATTCAAGGAACAAAGGAATCAGGCAAGGAGAGGTCCTGAAATATCAAAGATAGAAGAAGGGTCTGTTGGCTTTGCTCAATCCAGAGGAGAGTCTGTTCAGATAAAATATTAGCTAAATTCAACTGGGGGTAGAGTTGAAGAGGAAGGAGAAATGAACCAGTTGTTTGGCACTGCATATATAAAAGCTGACCAACTGAATTAAGCATTTAGACAATGTTTTAAATACCTTATAAGGCATAGTCCTGTAAAAGTAGGATAGACACATTTCCAGTATCATATAAAAAGATTGAAATCTCACTTACCTGATACAGCCCACTAGAGGGGAAAAGGAGAGGCATGTTTTTGCTCTCATGATTTTTATTATATTAAGCCTGTTGTCTGATCATTCCTTTTCGATGCTTTTAACACCAATATGATTTTTAGATGTCTTAATTCACCCGGTTTGGAGTTACAATTATAAGGCCCTTTCCTCTAGTGGCTCTGTGAGGAAGCTCATTTTATCTGGAGCTATGAATTTTCCGGACCCTGTTTACAGAAATATAACTTCATTTAAAAAGTAAAATATAAGCAGACATAAGTAGATAATTTTCTACAGCAAATTTTCAAATAATTATCACTCAGAACAAAGTGCCACCTTCTCCATGAAGCCTCTGTGATTCTCCCAGATAATAGAGTGCCCTCTTTTCAAAAACCACCTTTATTAATTTTGCAAGGTTTTTTGTCTACTTATATGTGTACATATTTTCTCCCCTACTAGAATGTAAACTTGAAGACTAGTTTCATTTCTGTCTTTATATTCCCAGCACTTAGTCCCATGGGGAGTGAGGTGGCATAATGGATTGAGCATCAGGCCAAGAGTCATGAAGACCTGAGTTCAAATCTGGCCTCAGATACTTAGTAGCTGAGTGACCCAGGGCAAGTTGCTTAACTCTATTTGCCTCAGTTTCCTCATCTGTAAAATGAACTGGAGAAGGAAATGACAAACCACTCCAGAATCTTTGCCAAGAAAACCCCAAATGGGGTCCCAGAAAGTGGGACACAATTGATATGACTGAACAACAAAGTCCCATACCTGGAAATAGGCTATTAGTTTGATTGATGCAATTTGGTATATTTCTAATTAATCTTTAACTGGCATCAGTTAGTTTAATGTATTCATGACTTAGTCCCAGATATAACTTAAAATGTCCTTTTCTGATTCACTAATTTATATCTAGAATTCAAATTCCTTTGGGGCTGGTACACAGGTCCAGGAGCTCCAGTCAGTATTGTTAAAAGATCCAACAGGGGGATTTCCTTGGTGGCCGGCAGTTCCTATCGACAAGTGACCTTTTCACTTTGCTTAAACATGGATAGGTATTTGAAGCAATAGCCCAAGCTGCTATTACTTGCCTCTACAGGGTCAATATCATGCTTCCTCTGACTCCACTGCATTCTTTCTTCCAGGTAACCAAAGGAGAAAGAGATTACAGTTGTGTATGGCAGAGCCTTAACTATTTTTTTTTTGCCTGTGATGAGGTCTACAAACCACAACCAAGGCAAGTGGTAGAAAAATAGGTGGGTATTATGTATGGGTGAGGAAGGATGGACTGCTACTCTGTTGCAGGCAGAGAAACCCTAAAGTCCATGAGTAGATATAGAATGGGTAGAGGAAAGCACTCATCCCAGCCTGCCATCTAGGATCTTAACTATTTTAACTAATTCTTGCTAAATATGCACTAAGCTGTCTAGTTTCTCTACTGATAAAGGACTGCATGTTATTAGCACCCTCTAAGTTTGGTGCCGTGTTGCAAAGTTCTATTCACCCCACATACTAGTAACAGTTCTGATGAAAGGTATCTCTGATACATATATTTCTTTCCCAAACAAAAGAAAGTAACTTTCTATTCTAATCCTAAATGGTAGAGAAAAGCCTCTGCCTGTACCCCACACTTCTAGTAATAGGTGTTCCTTGAATAAAAAAATGACACTACATCTCGTAGTGGTACTCTTAACAACCCTCAATTTTTACAAACTGCCTCAGTAAGAAAGATCCTTACAAACCTATTGTCAGAAAGAACTTATATCAAAGAACATCTGTTGAAAAATGTAAACAAAGCTTTCAAATAGAGATTTAAAATCATTTCAAAATAACAAGTGAGTCTAATTTAAGAAGAAGAATGAGAAGAGAAAGACATCTTTAGGTCATAATTTGTGTCTAAAGCCTTATATTGCCAGGGGGGATATAAATATATATATATACACACACACACACACACACATATATATAATGGCTCATCTAATTATATATATTAAGAAGTGTTTTAAAAGTAGCATTTAATAGACTCTCTCAAGTATAGTTCAGGCACCAAAGAAAAACAAGTATTGGAAACCCACCCCTTTCCTTGATTTCCTACCTCCCCTATCCTGAACCTAGAGATGCTAACATATCAAGTATCTAGGGCTGTGGAAAGCATTTCATCCTGGGGACTAAAGGTACTGAAATTACAGCTTTGTTGTAGAAAACAGGATCTCCCTGAGGACAAAGGGAGATGACCATATCTTCCTGGGCTGTGGACATAATAGGCAACTTTTCTTGAGTGGTAGAGTGCCATAAATGAATTAAAGGACAAAACAAGAACAAAAAGTATTTCTCAGAAATATTGCCTGAAGAAACTTAATGCAGCTTGAGACTACCAAGGCCCAGCATCTTGAAAATGACATCCCTTGAAAATTACATGGATGTTCATTTTCCTTATTGGTAATAAGGTGACCAGTGATGCTGACTTGAGGAAACTACCTTGAAATCCTTCATTAGTGTAGTGCCAGGAACATAGTAAGCACTTAATAAATGTTTTTCATTTATTCATTCATTCCTCACCCATGCATCCATTCATTCAAAATCACTACTTAACTGCAAATTAAAATGGTTTATTTCCCTTTCAGAGAAGAGGACTTACTTGCATTTAAATTTTACCACAACTGCAGAATGTTTCAGTTTAATAAACCTAATTAGGAATTACAGAGATTATGATTAAACATATTAAATGATTAATAGCATTATGTCACTCATGTGAAAATTAAAATTAATCATCTTTAGTCAAACAGTACTTTGGAGAAATCTTTGCGTTGTTTTCTTTGATAAAAACATACAATGCTTAATTAATCATTTTGTAACATGCATTTGTACAAGTGTCCGTGGGTTAGCATATACCTGTGTGCATAGCATAAGTCACAAACGGGTGAAGAAAGAACAGAAAAATATTCTTTAAGATTATCGTATGATGTTTTGATTTTGCTTTTTCTACTACAAGCGTGTGTGAATGTCCATGAATTCTGTGCTGCTTTGGCTCTCTTTTTTTGTGTACTTTACCTAGGAATAAATACTGGGAAAAAACTCACAATTCAGTGTCACTGCATAAAAGAAAAGCTAGTTAGCTCATGGAAAGACTCTGTCCTCAGGTGGTTGATGCATTTTTGTTGCATAAGAATACAATTCTCAGCATAACTATAACTAATGCTAGTTTGAGAAGAAAAATCTACCATTTCTTATACCTAGAATAATTTTCTTCTGACTGTGCTGAAGGTATAGTTTTAATGGGAGTATCTTGATAATAAATTGTAGAGTGGGATTTTTGTTTGTTGCTGGTTTAGGAAATCACCCCTGAGTAGGCCTTGACCATAACACTATTCCTAGACACTATGACTTCCATTACTTCATTATATACTGGCCCTTCTAAAGTCAAGAAAATACAACCCTAGAAAAATATTCCAAATTACTAAGTTTGGTGTTTTTGCAGGATGCTATTTCAAAATTTACTGCCAAAGAATGTCGGCACATGAAAGATTCACTTGACTTTGACCCGCCCCCCTTCCCCATTTCAGCTCTGTTGGCAAACAAATGAGTTAATCACACTGCTTTTGATGTATTTAATGTATTATTCCCAAGCTTCCAGCTGCAACATTACAATGACATGAGGAAGACATGGGAGTAGGTCCATAGGACTGTTGATCTTTCTTCAAAGGCTTAACTAGAGGTTTCTGAATAAGCTCATTACAAGGGCAGTGCCTTTTCTTGCTTTGGTCCAGTGATAAATCCCTATCAGGATTTGGAATGTTTGCTGCAGGTATTTCTTAATAAACAAACTCCCCAGATACTTCTGTGTGTTATCAATGCTACGAAAACACCCCTGGCTTTAATCTCCTGAAGATCACTTAGTGCCTTCACAAGGACTTTAATAAAGAGCTGGGGGCCTTCTCCCTGTCCATAATCATTCCTAATTCAATGACTAGCTCAGAGCTACCCAAAACTAATCCCAGTGAAATTGGATTTAGGCATCGACCAATCTAGCAGTGACTATATCAAAGGATGAATGCAGTCTTATAAAAATAGGTGCCTTTTGGCTGCCCCTCTTAATTTTGTCTTCTTTCTTTGCCTATTAATACTCCTTGTCCCACCTGTCAAGTCCACTATGACTAGCATTCTAGTTATTTGTTAATGTTTATATTTTCCTTTAGACCAAGTCTTGATTTCATTTTGGGATAAGGTATGGATAAGCCCTGGAATGAAGATTTGATTGCTTTAGGCAACGCCTAATTGCAGAAATTCTTTCTTCCATGGCAGGTGAGTACCATTTCGGCAACACAGAGTCTAAAAGAGTTGAATAGACAATTTCGAGGTTATGTGACTTGCCTAAGATCATAGGGGCCAGTATGTGAAAGATGGAAGTTGAAGCCAGGTCTTCCTCACTCTTTGGCCCTCTATTAACTACACCATGCTGCCTCCCTAGGTCTTTGGATTATCATTACCTGAATCATATACAAAATTGGATTAAGGTTTGGCAGGCAGAAGAAAAGAACTGTGACATGGTAGTAATGATATAAGAGCCTTCTTTTTTAGTTTTGATATTGCTAACCCAGTACCTAACCTCACTGCTGTCTCTAGGATAATAAATGTGAATTAGTTAAATATCATATTCTAGGGTGGGTAAAGGTCAGGAAACTGGAACTACCTGCAAACAAAAGAATGAGGGGCTCAAAATGGATAGATGTCATTGTCCACCAAAGAAATACCCTAATAGAGAAAGAGCAAAGTCAAAGGACGGTCTCACCGCTCACTGCTCATATGTTACTTGGGCTGGAGGCAGAGAAGAACATTCTGCATCTAGGACATTAAATATATTTAAATAAGAAAAAAAAACAGCAGCAGGAGGAGCAAACAGTTTATTTTACAACTGTATATATTTTACTATCTCCAATTCCACCATTAGCCTCCTAAAAACCCAAGACATAAGAAGCTAATGGAACATTATTTTCCCCACCATTAGCCTATTGAATATTTAGTATCATATCCACACTACAGACTTGTTTTTCCTTTTATGCACAAGGTTCTTAAAAGTGATAAATAAAAAGTGTATTTTTGAAAAGCCAGCTGTTTCTTCTTCCTACACCAATCAAGTTATTTCTCTGAGAGAAAAGCTTGTGAATGTCTTCTAGGCATTATTTGATTAAGTTGACAATATTATGTGAGCAATGGTTGAGTACCCACTGTGCTTTACTTTTGACCAAATTGATTTGTGTAATGAACACTTGTTCAGTCTCTTCTCTGAGCTTGAATAGGGCTCTTGATTTAACCAGTAATGCTGGAAGCCAAGTGAATTTACAGCGCCCACAGTCCCTCTCTCTCAATCTGGAGAGAATAGCAAGAGCAGTACATGAGCAAGCATAATTCAATCCATTGGGCTATAAGCTCAGAAAATAATATCACAGAGCTCTGCAATATACCTATTTGATTTGATTTGTAAACCTGATAAAAAAGCAATCGAGAAAAGTTCGAGGAGAAAAATATATATGTTCTAAGCAAAAATGTAACCATATTGAATGTGTACAAAGAACTGAAAAAAATCACGCATACTAAATCAACTTCATACCTTGCTTAGACAATATTGTGCATTCTCCACTTAAAATGAAGATTGTGAAAATTCATTTTCCATTTTTTTTAAAAAAGGAGCCTTGGGAAAGAATTAAACCTAAGTTTGGTGTTTTTGCAGGATGCTATTTCAAAATTTACTGCCAAAGAATGTCGGCACATGAAAGATTCACTTGACTTTGACCCGCCCCCCTTCCCCATTTCAGCTCTGTTGGCAAACAAATGAGTTAATCACACTGCTTTTGATGTATTTAATGTATTATTCCCAAGCTCTGTAGCACTGGTTTTACAGACATGTGTTATATAGTTTAAAAACATATCCAATTTCGCTGAACTCTGAGAAATTCAGGAAACATGACCAATGACTCAGTCAATTAATGGGAGAGATGGTAGAGGGCAAAGGATGAAGAATTCCTA
This sequence comes from Vombatus ursinus, assembly GCF_900497805.2. Taxonomy (NCBI): domain Eukaryota; kingdom Metazoa; phylum Chordata; class Mammalia; order Diprotodontia; family Vombatidae; genus Vombatus; species Vombatus ursinus. The sequence goes on from NW_020954610.1 coordinate 56,115,952, forward strand.
TATTGTACCTATTGATCCCTGAATACAGGAGACACTATAGTAGCTACCTTTATTCTTTAAAACATGCAGAAAGCAGGTACGAGAAACCAAATGTTTGACATCAGAAAGGAAGATATGATTAAGTAGTGTTGTCAAAGCAGATGCCAATTGACTCAATGAAATTTCTAAGACATTTCACACACACAGTCAGATCCTGGAGAGAATACTACTGAGAAGAAGACCTGAAAGCCTGGATGACCTTTAATGAAGTTTTAAACCACTTATATCAAGGCTTCTGCTTACCTAAGAGGAGGAAAACAAAGACAAAAGTTGTCTTTCCTAGGTTTCCTCTGGTCCAAGTGGCTCTTTCTCTAAGGTTAAGAGAATCATGTCTTTGAGCAAACGTCCTGCCTCAAATGAATCCCTTCCCAGTCCCATATTTGGCCTACAGACATGACCAGGTAAATTCTCAGTGGAACATTCATTATTCCAGGTTAGTAGTAATATTAGAGCCTCCTCTGCTATCTTGGGTTAATCAAATGCTCATTATATTAGGTCCTATGGCAAGGAGAGCTTGCAGAATTTTTGCCTCAGTATTATCGTATTCTCATGAGAAGATACAACTAAAAGTATAGTTTTTCCATCCTTTAGGAGCAACAGCAAAATAAACTGTGTGCCCCCTTAAGAAAACATGTGGTAAAATTTTCCTTATCTTTGCTTCATATAACAATTCTGGCAGATGAGGAAACTCAAAAAGTAGATGACTTACTATTATAATAGCATACAATTAGTTAGCAGAAGAACAAGACCTACCAGCCAGGTCTACTGAAATAAGGCAGGTACTTCTTCCACTTTAACATTATGCTTTTCTGGTCTCTCTGCACTATGGTCAAGTATTGGCGTGGATTGCCTAGAAAATCCCAGAGTAAAGGACCAATGCCTCCCACACCAGCAATAAACTCTGTATTCTCATGCATAAAGAAAATTGAATGAACAATCTAAATTGCAGACTCTCAGGAACAAAATCAGACAGGATCAACCTTATCTCTCAGTAGAAAAGAATGAAAATCCAGTTGGTCCTCAACTCATCATCCAGAGAAATAAACAGATTCCTAGAACACTAACATATGTTTTCCCATCAGCAAAACCCTTTTGATAAAAGGGTCTGGCATCTATTTCCGATGCAATTTCTATAGAGAAAAAAAAATACAAAAGGCATTTTCTGAAGCAATAAGTCATTTGCTCTACAAAATAAATTATATGTGGACTCACCCCGGAAGTAGATGGTAATCTTAGAAATGTGTGATCAATCTGTTAATACAGAAGTTGCTATTAGCCTAAAGACTTCGTGTGACACATTTCAGTTGTCAAGGCAGTTTTTAACAAACAAACACTACTGAAAGGCATTCCATCATAATCCATTTCATACTTGCATGGACTCTGGAAATCTACTGATCTGCTTCACTAAAATCAAAGTATACATATCCTCCTTTAGAAGCTGAACCTTCAACATCCAAACCACAGACAAGAAAAAATTGCCTCCAAAAATAGGTCTGTAGTCAGTGAAGTTATAGTCTTAGTTGTAATCATTTGAATATCTTTTTAAAAAATACATACTAGTAAATTTTTAAAAAAGACAGATTTAGAATCTTACATGGAAAAACCTCAATCTGCTATACTCATATGTTTTCTTAATGAAGATCATGACTAAGCTACTATAACTAAAAGGAATTAGTTTTCACCATTTTTATCTTTCAAATTTAAGGACACAGCTATAAGCATAATTTGGTTATAGATAATACGTAAGGAAACACGGATTCTCAACAAAACTTCCATTCAATTTTCCTTAGCCTTGTTATTCTTTTGAAAAATGTCTCCAAACCTTCCTTTCCCCTATAATATCTCACTCGTACCCCCCCACCCCAAGTTTTGCACATTATTTTATAAGGTGCTTTCCTTTAGTACCACATATCTGTATAATATATCACTACACACAAGTGTTTACACATTGGTATGCTCCAATCATTCACCTTTATCTCTAGGTATATGACATAAAAACATGCTTAGAGGAAAGGCTATAAGAGCACTTAGCCTAGAGTCAGAAGTCCTGAGTTCAAATCTTGCATCTGCTACTTGTTAGCTGTGTGAAACCAGAGAAGCCACTTCATCCTAAACCTCAGAGAGAGTTGAACTAGAATAGAGGGCATCTAAAGTAAAATCTGATGTTTGTTTGTTTTTTTCCCTCGGTCGTAATTCTGTCTGTTGTATTTGACACTGTTGAACACCTCTTCCTGAATATTCTTTTCTCTCTTGGTTGGCATCCTACCTGAATGATAGCTCCTTCTCAGTTTCCTTTGCTGGATCATCAGCCATATAATGCCCCACAACTAGAAGTGTCCCTCAGGATTCTGTCCTGGGTTGTCTTCTCTTCTCACTGTATCCTACTTCCCCTGGTGATCTCATCAGCTCCCATGGATTTAATGACCATTTCAATGCTGATGATTTTCAAAGCTTCCTATCCTGCCCCACACTCTCTGCTGTCCTTCAATCTCACATCTCCAACAGGATGTCCAATAAACATCTTAAACTCAACATGTCCAAAATGGAATTCATTATCTTTCCCCCTAAACCCTCCTCCCACTCCTACCTTCCCTGCTACTGTAGAGGGTGATACCATCCTCCCTGTCTCTTAGGCTCACAACCTTCATGTCATCCTGGATTCCTCACTATCTCTCAAACCCCCTCCCCCATATCCAATCTGTTCCCAATGCCTGTCGATTTCAGACCATACTCAGTAGCTCCCTTATTGCCTCCAGGATCTAATACAAAATTCTCTGTTTGTTTTTTAAAGTTCTTCATGACCAGGCCCCCTCCTACCTTTGCAGGCTTCTTAAACCTCACTGCTTTCTCCTTACTCTGCAACCCAATGACCCTGGCCTCTTTGCTGTTCTTCAAATGAAATATTCCACCTCTCAGCTCTGGGCATTTTGTCTGACTATCCCCCATATCTGGAATGTTCTCTCTCCTCATCTCTGCCTACTGGCTTTAAGTCCCAACTAAAAATCCCCTCTTTTGCAGATGTCTTTCCCAACCTTTCTTGAGTCTAGAGCCTTCCTTTTCTTCCTTATTTCCTACTTAGCTTGTAGATAGCTTGCTTGTATATATTTGTTTGCTTGTTGTCACCCCCATTAGACAGTAAGCTCCTTAAAGGCAGGATTTGTCTTTTGCCTCTGTTTTCATCTCCAGAACTTAGTACAGTGCCTGGCACATAGTGGGCACTAAATAAATGTATATTACTATTATGTCTTTTTTGCTAACCATTTCAGTTCCCATGGTTTTATCATTCATTTCTATGCAAATGACTCCCAGATCTACCTATCCATCCCTAGTCTTTCCCTTGAGTTTCAGATCTGTATCACCAGTTATCTATGGGATATTTCAACTGGATGTCCCAGAGATATATTATCATGTCTAAAATTGAAATCATTTTCATTTCCCCTACACTCTCTACTTTGCCAAACTTCCCTATCTCTGTCAAAGGCACCATCATCCTTCCAGTGGCTCAGATTCACATTCTCAACATTATCCTTGACATTTCATTCTCTTCATGCACATATTTAATCAGTTGTCAAGCTGTTTCTCATGTCAAATCATCTCTCACATCCAAACCTTTCTTTCTACCCACATATCCACATGAGTTCAGGCCTTCTTCACCTCTCATCTAAATTACTACAATAGCCTTCCCTACACAACCAATTCCAGTGCCTTCCTTTTGTCCGTAAAATAAAATATAAACTTCTCTGTTTAGTTTTTACTGCCCTGCACAGCTTGGCCCCAGTCTCATTGGACTTTATTCCTCTATGCACACTCTGAAATCAAACTGAACTGGCCTTCTCTCTCTTCAGTCACAACGCTTCACTTGTTGCCATGCCTTTACACTAACCATTCCTCCTTATGCCTGGAACACACTCCCTCCTTACCTCTGTCTCACAGAGTCTATTTCTTCCTTTAAAAGACATCTCAGACAACATCTCTATGAAGCCTTTCCTAATCCTACCTCCACCTCACCAATAGTGAACCTCCTTCCCATAGTATCTTGTATTTAACTATTTTCTGTGTGCAAAAACTTTGTTTATGCCATACATATATATAATGTATATGTACACACACATGTATGTGTATATATATATGTATATATATATATATTTTTTTCTCCTCATCAGAATGAAAGCTCTTTGTGATTAAGGATCACTTCTTTTCTTTATACTTTTCTCCCCAGCATCTAGCCTACAAGAGTTTGAACTAAGGAGGTAAAAATATGAGTTTAAGGTATCTTGATGATACAGATAATTAGAGTGCTGGACCTGAAGTCAGGGAAACCTGCATATTTGGTGCATATTTGGTCTTAGAAGCTTACTAGCTACCTGACCCTGGACAAGGCACTTAACTTCTTTCTACATTATTCTCCTTATCTGTAAAATGGAGATAATGATAGCACCTACTTTCCGTGATAGTCATGAAAATCAAATGAGAATATTTGTGAAATGTTTTGCAGATCTGAAAGTGCTATATAAATGCTAGATAGTATTATCATTGTTACCTGACCCTTAATGGGGACTGAATAAATATTTTCTGATTTTCTGATTCATTGTTGATATAGTGGAAGGAACATTTTATTAAGAGCCAGGAGACCAGGGATCTAATCCCACCTTTTCAATTTACTATTTATGTGGTCTTGGATAAATTCTTTGAGCCTAAAACTTTTCCCTATAAAAGAGGTAACACTTTCATTCCTTACCTCATAGGGCTATTACAAAGATCCAGTAAAATAACTTTTGTAGGCTTTGTGAATTGTAAAGTACTAATTACTTCAACCTGGGGGAGGTGGGGAGTGTTTTACTAGCAAATGTTAACAACTTGACTGGGATCAGTATGGAGAATGTAGCCCTCCTCCTCCACAACACATTTGTAAACTTAATCTGCATTATTAATATTTTCTCCATCACTTTCTTAAGTTTAGGTGATCAACAAAACAATGAATCAAACCCTGATTTGTAGCATCTGCACATTCCCAGGTGTAAATGCTCATACTGAAAATTTAACCATTGGTTCTATCTAGTACAGCCAGAGTGAGCTGGCTCCAACACGTGGCTGACTCTATTCCATTTAAAAGTAGTTACTTATCTTTCAGGTAAAAACACTTCTAGACTTAATAATTCAATCAGAACTAGGTTTGAGCAATGCCTAAATCTCCTTGAATCTATCCTTGGATAGTAATCTAGCATTGGATGAGATACATGGCCCCTGAGAAACTTTTATAAAATGAGGAGCTATCTCAGAACTGGAGAGTACAAGGGCTTGGCTGTGGAGAGGAAGGAGTGGAGACAACCAGAGCTGAGCTGAGCTGGAAAGAATTGAGATCTGGTGCAATTAAAACAAGGAAGAAAAGATAGAACTGAGCTGTGTCAGAGAAGGGAGACATTGAAGAGGATTTCCAATTACCCTTACGGGAATCTTGAAGCCAAAGACTCGGGGCTAATGCCACTGCTTGTATCTACCTATTCAAAGACTGAGAAAAATTCCAAGAAAAGATCTACTCTTTCCTGGACATTCTTTCTCTATGCTTATCTCTCAACACATATTGTAATACAATTTACTCCTTCTCCTTTACTCAAATGCTTTCTATCACCTGAATTTTGCTTCCACCACAGAGATCAGGGGCTAGCTAGACATAAATATAAATTAATTTTAATTAGAGAGGCAAACCTCTGCCTAAATGTTAGGATTTTTTTTTTTAAACTGGAGTCTCAGAGCAATTGTAATTGTACTGTTAAGTTTTTACTTAATATAAACTGTCTAAAGCAGCAGAAAAAGGAACCATGTAAACCTGAGGGGGTCATTATATTTAGCCTGAGGCTTAAAATGAGCTAAAGGGTTTAATAGGGTGTTTAACACAAATACAAAGTATTTTGATGGCGATGATTGGAGACTTTCTCTGGAAGACCAATCTGGTAGCAATGTGCAGAATGGACTGGAATGAGGAGGGAATAGCATTTGTGATAATGAAATAAATCTACGATAATAGTAAGATGAGAGAAACTGAATTAAGCAGTAGACAAGGGTTATATGCAAGAAATATTATGTAGGTCAAATCCATGGCATTTTGGTGAATGAGGTGGTAGAAAGGGATGTGAGAGAGGGAAAAGCCAAAAACAGCATCTAGGTTTTGGGCCTAGATAACTAGAAGAATATTGGTGAAATTAAGAAAAATTGGGAAATCCAAAGGGAAACTTGTTCAAAGTCAGAAAGCACAGGGACGTAGGAGATGAGTTTGTTTTGAACATATTGAGTTCATTGGTCACATTTTCCTATATATCTCTTATCTATAATTAATTCCCCACCACAAGCCACCTTTATGTCTTCAGACTCCTTTCTGGAGAAGTGGGACTGGCACAGAATCCTAGAGGTAGGAGGGATGTCAATGGCCATCCCATATAAGTCCAACCACAAAAATCCAACCTTTACAAGAAATTTCCTACTATGAAATATTATGTGAGGAGGCAGAGGTTACTCATGACCTCTCAATGCAGCCCAATCCACTTGTTGGCAAAGTTTTCCTAGTATCAAGACCAGATTTATTTCTTGGCAACTTTTATCCACTGCTCCTGTTTCTGCTTTCTGGGGCTAAAAGGAGTAAGTCTAGCTCCTCCTCCATATGACAGTTTTTCAAATAGCTGCAGACAGCTTTCATGTGCCCCCAGATTCTTCTTTTCTCCAGGCTAACCACACTCAGTTCTTTCAACCAATCTTCAGCTCAAGCCTACCTTGGTCATTGTTTGGGTTCTGATGGCTCAGAGTAAATGTAAATAAGCAATTATTTCTGTTTTGGCCAGAAACTCTGAGGGTCTCCCCCTCCCAGATTGATTTTTGGCTTTTTGACTAGGTAAAAGAGGCCATTCTTTGCCTCATTTCTTACCTGGCCTTAATCACTGAATGGGCATTGCCTCAGACAAGTTGAGAACTGGGAAAGACCTTAGTTTAAAAAGGCCCAGGTCTCCCACTGCATCTGGGGCCATCTCTAGTCCTGATCTATATTCAGTGACTACAGCCAGATGGCTCGAGAGGAGAAAGTGAGGCTGATGGCTTTGCACAGCCCTTCCTCACTTAAATCCAATTCACTTACAAATCATGACATCAACTTCCCAATGTGATTGTCCTCTTCAAGAACAAAGGACAAACAACAACAACTATGACATGGACTCAAGGATTTTACCATCCTGATTGCCCTCTTTTGGATACTTCCAGTTTATCAATGTCCTTTTTAAACTATGATGCCCAGAAGTGAACACAACACAGTACTTTATATAAGAGGTCTGTCTAGGGCAGAGTACAGTGGGTTTATTGCCCCCTTATTTCTGGAATCTATGCTTCTCGATACAACTCAATAATATCACACTAGCTTTTTTACTTGCCATGTAACACAGGTGAAGCATATAGATCACCAAAGCCACCAGATCTTTTCTAGGATAACTACTCTATCCACAATTTTCCCACTTTGTCTTTGAAACTGATTTATTTTTTTGTAACCAAAAGTGAGATGTTTTTATATTTATCCCCATAAAATTCATGTTCTTAGAATTAGCCCAGTATTCTAGTCTATGAACATGGATCTTTCTGGATCCTATCACTTAGTGTGTTAGCTATCTTTCCAAGGCACAGAAACTCTTGAAAGTCATTATATATAGGGAGAAAAATCATTGAATTAGAAAGAAAACAAAATAGAACAAAGAGGGAAAACCTGTAAACTCTTTGGGGGCAATTACTACATCTTATTTTATCTTTTTATGTCTCTTAGACCCCTGGACAGTGCTATGCCCATAGTAGGCACCTTACATCATACATACATATATACACACATATGGATGCATGTTAGGTGAGTGCATGTATGTAAATTTATACGTGTGTACATATGTATGTAAATTTTTGTTTCTGAGGATCTGCTGCTATGAATTAAATGAGGTGATTATATATATAGCAATTCAAAAACTTTAAAATTCTATAGACATAAAGGATGGTTATCATTACTTTGTATCCAAGCCTGAGTCTGAGCTTAGAGAAGTGAATTGCTTTGCACTCTACCAAAGTTACAACAAACATATTGCTTCCTTTCCCCTACAATGAAAAACTCTGCTCAGCCAAACCACTTTCATCTCTTAATTTAAGGCTATGAGGAAGAAAAGGTTGTCAAGTGGTATTTCTAATTTAGGCAAAGCAAGAGCTTTCTCCAGGTATCTGCTTACTCTCATTTCTCTAGGGTTACTGGGGAAAAAAAGATACTGCAACAATAAAATCTAATAGTAGAATTTCAAAAAAGATATGACATTCTGCTTGGGAAAATTCACTGCCAGTTTTGATTATTTTATATTTTTTATTCCTTATACTGCACTCTAGATTACATGAAAACTTTCAATGTAATGGTTAACTGAATCTTTCACCGATATCTTATTACCTTAAGCCAAATCAAACAGACTATATACCAGCCCTATTAACCAGAGCACATGTTGAATGGAACTTCTCTCCTGTTCACTAGCTACCCTTTGTTAAATCATAGCACTTTTAAGATATTTTGGTGCAAAAAGAAAAAAAAAGGAGAGAGTACCTTCAGAAACATTTTTATTCAGTTATGAAATAACTAAGATTTCTATAAGCAGAGTTAATTTAGCATAAACTTCTAGACTTCTATAAGTAGAGTTAATTTAGCATAAAATTTTGCCAGCATTTATCGTGAAAATGAATTCCAACTAAAATTTTTAGCTGTTGATTAAATCAAATTGTGCATTTTTTTCCATTTTATTTTGTTTTATTACCACAGAAAGAACTCATTCCAAAATCCCAACTGCCTTTGTCTTGAATAGTACTTTACAGCCACATTACTGAATTAGGATATACATTTGATATCAGTTACCAACAATGTAATTAAGTGAATGGATATTCATTAAGGAAGTTCAAAAGAAAGATCTTTTGAAATATTTTATATGAAGGAATTTAGTAAACACAGAGAATAATAAATATATCATAGAATCTCAGAATATTAGATCTGGAAGTGAGCTTAGATGCCATCTAGTCCAACTGTTTCATTTTTACAAATGATGTATCTGTAAGCCAACAGGTAAAACTACTTATTTGCTAGATGTCCCGGATAGACCATAAATTCCTTAAGTTTCAATTTTGTCTTACTCATTTGTGTACCCCACTCATCTCCCCAGTGGTATCTCTCAAAGCATCCTACAGATACTAGACACTCAATATCTTTGCTGACTTTATTTTTCCCAAGTGGCACAAATACTTGGTGGTAAAACTGGGACTAAAATGCAGATCTCTTCATGCCTCCAAATACAGAACTCATAATAATGACAAAGAGTACAAAATGGAAATAAGCATATTCAATAAGAACTTAAATACATTCCTGGATGGCAGATCAATAACAAGTAATTAGTATGAAGTTGGCAAGGTTTATGGTAGTTATCTCACCTTTGAGAGAAACAACCATCTCCTATAATATATCTCTTAGAGTCACTGTTTGGAAAATGGGTCTGTCTTGGACAGATCACTGATTTGGCCAGTCTATCATTTTTACATTTTTATGGTGTTTTTAATTAGGAAAAAAAAAGTGAAAACAGTTATTACACTTTGAATCAAAATAAAAAAGAATTTACTTTTCTACCTAAGGCAATGTTGATACATAGAAGAAGAAGAACTAAATCAAAGTTGCAATTTAATAAAAATCCAATGAGAAACACCAAATATTACTCATGAGAACTCAAAATGACATCATGACTAAAAAGCTTAACCAAGAAAAAAAAATGTCATCAGGAAGGAACCACATCTCAGTGAGTGCCTGAAGATAGAAAGAGTAAGAGAAGTTTATTAATTATAGGGCAGGCCTTTCAGAGGGCCCAGTAGAAGAGTTAGGCAGATCTAGAGTGGGATGTGGTGGGGGGGGTTGAAAAAGGAAAAAAAAAGGGTAAAGTCAGGGAGAGGAGGTGATTCTTCAGCAGCTGAGAGTTTAGTAACCCTGGGAGTGGGAAAGTAAAAAAGTTAGGAATATTACTAGCCACTGAGGAATGAATCTATGAAGATTATCAAGGGGTGGGCAACAACCAGGAGAAAGGCAGATGATTAAAAGGTTTGAGGCTATCCCTTGAAGTATTGCAACATGCAATGCTGAGGCCCCAGAATATATTTTCATTACTTAGTTCGGATATCATTTTGTTTCTCTTTTTTCTTCTTCCTTTCTGTTGGCCAGCATTAAGCCATTTCACCATTTCACTGACCCTGGACAATGCCATTAGAAATCTAGTTGAGGAAAGATACAGAGAATGCAGCCAGTCAGTCTAGCTCAATGATAGATTGCACATGTTCTCAATGATCACACACTAGAGTTTTCTGTATCATGTGAGGCCCTGGCTCATACTTTACTGAAAAAAACTGAGACCATTCTCTTAGAGATCTCCCATATACCATGCTTCTCAACTCATATCTTTCAGACATTTTCCCCTACTACCTCCTCCTGTACTCTGGTCTTGGAAGTAAAGGTTGTCTTATCTTTCTTAAGGTTAATCCCTCTATATGCACCAATGATCTCATTCCCTTTCCTTCTCAACTTCTCTAGTAGATTAATTCCATGATCACCCCCATTCTGGCTCACCTTCAATCTCTTCCTATCTATTGACCCTTTCCTTGCTGCCTAAAAACATGCCCCTGTCTCCCTCAACCTTAAAGGACCCTCACTTGATCTTACCATCTCCATTATATATTATCTCCATTAGGGATAGCCCTCCCTTTGTGACTAAACTCCTTGTGAAAATAATCTACAATATAAGCAGGTAGTTTCATAAGGCAGTTTACAAAGGAAGAAATCCAAGCTATCAATTACTATATGAAATTTCTAATCACTAATGGAGAAATGCAAATTAAAACAACATTGAAGCCCCACCTCACAAAGACAACAAAAAAGAAAAATGACAAATGTTGGAGGGGCTACAGGAAAATAGGCACATTGATACACTGTTGGTGGAGCTGGAACTTAGCCATTCAGAAAAGCAATATGGAACCATGCTCATAAAGTTACTAAACTGTTCATATCCTTTGACCCAGCTGTATACTACTACTAGGGCTATATCCCCAAAGAAATTAAAAAAGAGGAAAAGGCCCTAAAAGTATAAAAATATTTATATTTATCTCTTTTTATAGTATCCCAAAATTGAAAACTGTGATTATCTTCCTATCGAGAAATGGTTAAACAAATTATGAATGCAATGGGAATTATTATGCCATAATAAATGACAAAATGGTTAATTTCAGAGGAGGATCTCTGTAGAAGTAGAACAAATTGTACAATAACAAAATTGTAGAGAAAATAACTCTGAGAGACCAGAACTTTGATCAGTACCTTGATAAAACACAATTCCAGAGGACTAAAAATGAAACACATTGCTTACCTCCTGCCAGAGAGGTGATGAACTTAAAATGCAGAGAAAACATATATTTGCAAACATTGTCAATGTGGAAATTTGTTTTGCTGGACTATACATGTTTGTAATAGGAATTTTTTTTTTGTTTTTTGTTTTTTTGGAAGGGTAGGGATATGTTCTTATTCAAAGGGGGTAGTGGGAAGGATATATTATAAACTCCTGTAAAATAAGTAAATGAATTTATTTAAAAAGAAACCAAGGTCATCCCACTAGATACCTTCAATTCCTCTCTTCTAATTCCCCTGTAATGTCTTCTAACCCCATTATTCAAATGAAACTTTGCTCTCCAAAGTTACTTGTACTCTTACTTGCCAAATCTAATGCCTTTTCTCAATCCTGATCCATCCGGGCTTCTCTGTAGCATTTGACACAGTTGATCACCTGTTTCTGGATACTCTCTCATCACTACATTTTCATGACAGTGCCTTTTCCTAGGTCCCCCACTATCTCTCCTTCCCAGTCTCCTTTGCTGGTTCTTTATCCATGTCATTACAACTAACAGTGGATATTCTCCCCAAGGCTCTGTCCTGGGCCATCTTCTTTTCTTCCCCCATATTCTCTTGCTAGTGAACTAATCAGCTTCATTAGGTTCAATTATCCTCTCTATGCAGATCATTGTCTCTTTCAAGTTCCAATACCGCAGCACCAACTACTTTTTGGATATATTGAATTGGATTTCCTGTAGGCATCTCAAACTCAACATATCCAAAACATTATTTTTCCCCCTCAATTATTGAGAATTTATGTACCAGGCACCATGCTAAGCCCTGGAAATACAATTATTTTTGCAAAAAACATTTTATTATTTAGTATTCAGTTACTAGATCTGAGTTACCATAAATCAGCTTTGGACCAACCATGCTGAAGACTGTCTCTGGATTCTTGCACATGCCACTAGGAAAGTATGTGGATACTGAGAAATACGAAATTTAACAGTTTCTAGAAATTCATGATAGGTGACTTTCCAAAAGTTTGTGTTTGTTTTAGAAAAAAAAAGTCCAACTGTTCCCACTTCCTTAGGTTGAAATGCAATTCTTATTTTTAAAAAAAAAAATGCTGTTTGTTAATATGAAGAGCATCACTTAATTATGACTAATATAAAATGCCCTGTAGAGCAATAATTTAATAATATTGCCATTTTATTTATACAGTGCCTCTGGGCTTCTCGTTAAAACTATAACTAAAAACCAACTAGATGACATGACACAAATGCTATCAAAATCTCAAAATACTAAAAAAACCATAAACTCTCCCCTAGCCATCATAAAGGCGCTTTGCCCTAACCCAGGAGCAGCTGCTGTCAAGGAGCAGTACAAAACACAGATCCCGTTCCATGCTACCCATTCTTTCTCCTTCCCTGCTCCCCTGCTAGAAGGAAAGGGAATTCCAGGAGAGCTACTGGAAAAACACAAAGGGGATACTGAGAATATCTGTTGTCATTATAATAATAATAATAATAATAATAGCAGACTCTCACATATTTAAACAAATGGATGACAGCTTTGTTTATGTAAAGTTAACACCAAAAAGGTACAAACCCCAGGGTAAATGAAATAGGTCATTTTCCCAAATAGTACATTAAAGTACTTTGGTCTGAAGCAAACTAACCCCTCCAACCCCCCATCCCATACTTTCAGAATCCAAAGGTAGCAAATGAGACATCTCCAGCAGTTACTCAAGCAAGCTCAATGGGGTCTAGATTGCAGTGTGAATTCAGGTTAGTGTCTTCCTCTTTCTAGGTTTTCGTTTTATCTGCTGTTAAATGGGGCAGGGAGAGGGAGTTGTATCTGATTAACTCCAAAGACTCTTCCAACATTAAATTCTAGTAACCTTTTGATGTAGCAGACAGAGCAGTAAATTTGGAATCAGAGGACTTAGTTCAGATCCCTGCTTTGCCAAGTATTACCTTTGTGACTTGAGAATGTTATTTAACGTCTCTACGCAATATCCTCACCTGTTAGAACTGATAACCTCTATAAGTTCCTTCTAATCCTAAAATTTATGTTCCTAGGATCTTTACTATACTGCATAATCCTAGCTTTCCTCACTCTATTTTACCAATTTGAGACCAGGATGGAAGTACTGATTAGGTGAGAGGCAGCACAGTAGAGAGGAAAGTGCCATCAACCCTGAGTTAGGAGTCTTGGATTAAAAATCTAGATTTTTTAATTTAATGGCTGTGTGGCCTTGGGCAAGTCACTTCCATTCCCTGTGTTTCAGGGTCCTTAAGTGTAAAATTTTGATAGTACCTGATAGTACTCCCTTAAAGAAATAACACCATAAACCTTAAAGTGCTATATATATATTATATATGTATATATATATACACACACACACACACACACACACATATATATATATGCACTGTAATGAAGATAATAATAAGGAAGGAATGGAAGATGGCATATGAGTATACATACAAACTCAGGACAACCCTTTAATAAATAATTAAGTTACTATAGTTACCAAGGGAGGATGGAAAAAAAGAGTGAGAGAGGGGAAAGCAATGGGAATACCATCCTAAAAGGTTGGTAGAATTTAGAGCCTTAGAGATTTTTCTAGTCCTGGGGTTCTTTAACTTGGGCTCCCAAAAGTCTAAAAAAATCTATTCTGATAACTGTATTTAACATAATTGTCTTCTTTTACAGTCCTAAGTATTTTATTTTATGCATTTAAAAAAAATTTATGAAAAGGGGTCCAAAAGCTTCACCAGACTGCCCAAGGGGTCCATAACACAAAAAAAGTTTATACTCTTTCATCTAGTTCAACCTTTTTATTAGAGAAGTTAAGTAATCTGTCTAAATGATATAAGAGGTAAATAACAAAGCCTGGATCTGAACCTCCCGTTCTAGTGCTTTCTCCCAAAATATTATGCTTCTTCCCCCTACAGGAAAAACTGGATGAGACAACATCTCAAGGATCTCTTCCTGTCACAACAGTTTTGTAGTGTCTGTTTTTTTTCAATGTTTATGGCAGTAGCTATAGTGTTTTAAATGGGAAAATGTTGAGATGGGCTATATTGCCTATATTACCAATGGTAATCATCATGTCCTTCTAATACCACATAGAACAAAACACAATTAAAAAGAAATCTATATTACCTCCAATATCCTTGTTGCTATCTTCCTTTAGTCTCTTATAATTCATAAATTAGTACAATGGATTTTGTTTAAATACCTGTAAGTCTAAGAATAATGAAAATCCATGCCATCTGTATGAAAAATGAAATGCTATGGCTGAACTATAAACTCCAAAAACCTGTACTAAATCATTTAAAAGTCTGTATTCTCTGATATGTTCATCATTTTTATGACAGAATATTTGTTATAAACACTTCAATCCCTGCGTTAAATTCATGGTATGTAAAATATAAAAGTGATTCTTTAGTATCTACTAAAATCCAAAGGGCAGATTGGCCCAGTAGATAGAGGAGCTGGCCTTAGGAGGAAGACATGAGTTCTAATCCTACATTCATTACAGACTAGCTGTGGGATTGTAAGTCACGTTCTCAAAGAGCTACTCTAAGATAAGTTGCCAAAAGGTATGAATGAAAGGAGTTTCCATACCAGGGATTCCCTGAACTGATTAAAACACAATTTTAGAACCCATTGTTACCTCCTCAAAGAAAGAAATCAGTGCAACAGCTATTTCTTTATAAAATGCTTAATGGCATTACCTAAAGGAAAATTTTGTTTGAAGTTCAGCCTGCCATATGGTGCCTGTGTGGCCCTGGACAAGTCACTAGCCTTCTCAAAGTCCTCTAGGCAACTCTCCAAGACTATACATGGCAAAGAAAGTGTCTTTCACATTAGGGAAAAGTTCCCTCATCTTGGAGTGCCCTATACCAGTGAAATAATAGATTCAACCAAATTTTACCTACTTATTATCTAGTCCTATGCAATGACTCTTTTCTCTTATATACTGATCCATATGTGATAGAGGTCCCCAAAGCTGATTACATACATGATTGAATTGACTAAGCACCACATTCTGACTGTGAAGAAATTGAAAGGATAACAATGAGGTGTCCAATTCATAAACCATGTTTGAAAAATGATTAGGGAAAACTGACACAATTATACACTTGTTGAGTTAGTGGCCATTTATAAACGGACTTTGTAAGTCATCAGGATTCAGACTGAAAGGTGCTAATGCATCATTATGATCCAGCAGGTTGCTTGCGGAGTTTTACAGCATTTCACACTACATTAACCTTTTGTACCGCCAATATTTATGACCTCATAAGAAAGTATTTGTCAAGCTGAAAGCCAATATGCAGCCCTACATTTGAGTCATCACTGTTAAGAAACAATTCTCACTCCTTTGTTCCTGGACTTAAAATTTCTCAGAGATGCTGTATTCATAATCTGCTGCTGCCTCACTCATGAGCAGAAGTACCAATCTGCGTGTGTGTGTGTGTGTCTCTCTCTCTCTCTCTCTCTCTCTCTCTCTCTCTCTCTCTCTCTCT
>NW_020954610.1:56131942-56136823 GCF_900497805.2 Vombatus ursinus
TCTCTCTCTCTCTCTCTCTCTCTCTCTCTCTCTCTCTCTCTCTCTCTATTTATCAAGAACAGCTAAGAGAGAGATCAGATAGTCAGTTCAATGTGACCTATAATCATCAAAAGGTCAATCCAACAAGCATTTTTGTGATCATATGCTATGTGTAAGGCACTGTGCCATCTAAAAGATACTTCCTTGTTTTCACACACACACACAGGCACACACAAAAAGAGAGAACTGACAAGTGTAGTCCATGAAACTTTGTTTCTGCATAAACATACCATTATTCTAATAAAAGGTCCTAACATTCTGATATTAAGAGATTTTAGTATAATGTAAGTTACTTGAGGGCAGGGGGAATCTATTTCATTTTTGTCTTTGTAACACTCATCACATAGCACAGTGCTTGGAACATGACATACTTAATAAATATTTCTTGAATTTAAAATTGGACCAAAGGTGCAATGGAAGGAATCAGAGTAACTTACCAATCAGCCAATGGAGAATATACTCAAGAATAATTGGCTTATGTCATAGGAGCACCAACATAAACTAAACAAACTCAAACATTTGCCTGGTTTTGCAACTCAGGGTAACTCTTAGGTTTAGCTCTCAGGTTGAAATGATTTCTCTTACATAAAGCAATATATGGCACTGCTGTTTTTGCTGTCTTCAAGATTTGCATAACAAATAATTAACTCAAAGAAGTGTCAACAAGCAATAAGCACTCATATGGATTAAAGCAATAGAATTCTAGGTATACTGATGAGGATGACAGGCTTCTGAAGGATGCGGCTTCCTACCAAGAGGAAAGGAAGAGGTTTGGTCAGTAGTTCAAGCCAGGTACTTTAATTCATTTGTATCCTAGAAACCTATGGAATCAGAAAGGTGTGAGCCCTCACAACATAAAAAATCGTTATAACCTAATACATGATTCTGGGAGCTACTACATGAGGGTTTATTCACCTTTTCAATGTCATGAACCCCTCTGGAAGTCTAGTGCAGCCCATGGACCCATTCTCAGAATAATGTTTGTAAATGCATAAGATAAAATACATTAGATAACAAAGGAAACCAATAATTTTGAAATACAGTTATTGAAATCTTTTAAAAAATAAATTTATGGATCCCAGATTAAGAATCCTAGTCTCAGAGATTTCTTTAACCAAAGATTGATTCATTCTTTTTAAGACATCTCCTTCAACTATCTCAAGCAATATAATGATAGTGATGATGATAAACATTTACGTAGCAATTTAGGATTTGCAAAGTCTTTTACAAATACTATTTCATTTTATCATCACAACAACTCCGGGAAGTAGGTGCCCATTTCATAGATGAGGAAACTGAGGCAGGCAGTGCATAAGGTTGCATGTCTATTAAATGTTTGTGGCCAGAGTTGAACTATTTCAACTGCATATATGTATGTATATATGTATATAAAATTATTTTAAATATATTTTATATAAAAGTGAGCCATTTAAATTATCATAGGCATATATACTATGTAACTATTCATCAAGATTGGATTCTTATGTATGCCACACACTCAGCCGTCATGTACTTGCTATAGCTACTGAAGAAAAAAGAATCTTTTCTCTGTATTTGTGTTTTTTCACTTATGGTTATAGTCTACTCTAATGAATATCTAATATCTTTATGTTACTGGTAAAGTTTCCTTTAATAGATACATTTCTGAAAAAAATTATATATAAAGCTTATTTTTACAATTAGATATCTACCCTAGATGTACTATTACTATTTATGAAAATCCTATAATCCCTTCCTCAAACAAAAACTTTATTTGTAAAGCAAATAGTCAACGCCATCCCACCTTATGATTTATCATTTTTTAAGTCAAAAGTTTTGCATTTAAAACCCATGTATTTGTGTTTTAGTGGGCTTTCTACAAGAAGAAAAACAAGACTTTACATTCCCAGCTTGGCACCCTGATACCTCTCCTCATAGTGGCATGGCAACCTTAGCAAAATGAAGTACCAAGCTTGCAAGCTCTTTAGACAGCTCAAAGACATGGGGCTGAGTCTGCCCCAGTCTTCAAATCCAAATAAGGATCACTTAGTCAGATTCCCTTTTCTTCAAGCTCAGAACCTGGTCAGCTATCTCTCTGGCTTGGCCTTGGGTAGAGACTATTTGGATAATGGCCAAGCTTACACCTGTAGAAAAGAAATGCTTCTAAAAGGTTCATTTTAATTCTGTGTCCAAACAGAGCCCTTGTGACTAAAGGGTCAATTATCTATATTACATTACATTATCATTATTACATTATCTACCCTGGGGAGAGTGCATTCCGAGGCAAATGTTTTTATGCTGCCTCTAAACATTTTAATAATATTATCCTGATAAAATCAATTAAAATGAACACATAGGACAGACAAAAAAAATTTTTAATGTAGCACAGAATCTGAAAGGTGTCTGGAAATGGGTCAGGACAGGAAATTGGCACTAACTGGTGGAAGTGAGCTCTTTTCCCTGTTCCTGCTTCCATAACCACTGCTCAAAGACTAGCAAAACAAGACCACCCCACAGTAGGTCCCACGGTGCTCAATCCCTTTCAACACATCTTAGATACAGCTCTGGGTAGCAGGATGTAGGCCAGACCTGCATAACTTGCCAGCAGGTGGGGGCCAAAATTAAAATAGGCTAAACTTCTTTGGACTGCAGATGGTTGGTTACTGCAGGTCACGTGACAAACAGGAGCGAGCACAGTGACAACCTTACATTTTTCACAGGCCACCCGAAATCCTTTGGTGGGCAGCAAACGATCTGTGGGCTGTATGTTGTGTAGGCCTGATGGCAAAAACTAGAGAGATGTAAAAGAAGAGTCTTTTGGATATATGGGAGGAGGAGAGAATATTGACCTGAAAATATTTTTAACTGTTTTGTTCTTATTGTTACTATTTTGAACTCCAAAATCTTCTAGTTTGATTTCTATGAGGCAATGTAATCATTACAATCGTGCAGAATATACATTGTACCTAGCTTAGTCGCTGAACACTTCTAACATTTGAGCATTCATTTCTAGGACTAAAGTGAATCTGTTCCCTCACAGTATTTTTCTGTTTCACCACTTACTATATAACTCTACTTTCTCATTTTCCAAACACATGGTGGAAGAGTTAGGACGTACAGACAAAAGGAGGGAGAAAGGAATGATACGAAAAACAAAGGAGTGGTTAAGAAGTGAGGCTTCTGAAGCACAACTCTCGTATTGTCAGATAGCTGTGTCAGAATGAAAACGGAAAGAAGGATGAAGTAGAGAGAATTAACAATAGATCTACAAAAAATGGGAGGGGATAATTAGTCTTTCTAGGTATTTAAGTATTTCTAAGCATTTCTAAGTATTTATTTCTAAGCTATTAAAACTGGATTTTGTCATAAACAGTTTCCTTTAAGTAAAACCTGAACTAGGTTATGTGAAATATGATGAAAAATGCTTATAATTATTTTATTTCCAAATCAGAGTCTTACTTCGGGTTTCTTGTTTTCCTTTTCAGATTAGCTTGCTGTAAATATTTTGTTTGAATATCTTGAAATGATTTGCAAACATTCCTTACGAAAAAACCTGATGTTCAATTATTATTCCTGCTTCTAAGGCTAAAGCTAAAAGGTCACAAATGTATTTCATGGGTGATATCACTGCCCCTTAAATATAAGCATATCTTACTTTTATTAGAACACATGTTAATAATAAAATATTCTTAAAAGGAATTTACATGATAACTTTGTTGTGTATTTAAAAGGGATAGCATGTTGTACACAGTGAATTTGCGGTTTCACATGCAGTCTTTTTTTTTTAATTGTACTATGTTAAGGAAATGTTTGTTTTATTCCAGAATTTTTTTAAAAATTAATTAATTAAAAAAAAACCACACATGGTCCAAAAAAAGTGACTATAAAGCAATGTTTTTTACATCAAATCCTATAAATGTCCTATACCAAAATATTATTTTTTTTCCAAGGGAAAACATGTTGATCTCAAAACAAAATAAAAATCATAGGTAAGAATGAAATAAGCTTTTAAAGTCATAAATTTAAAGCAAAACTGTTAAAATATAAACAAGATTCAAAATAATTAGCAAAATATATTTTATGAAAATTTGAAATACAGTACCAGAAACTATGTATTCTTTAAGACCAGTTCAAAGTAAATGAGAGATATTCTATTTATGCTGCCAAATCCTGCAAATTCAGCTTTTGAATGAACTTTCTAAAGGTAAATGCTTCTTTCCAAAATCTCAGACATTTAGCTTTTCTTTTTAAAAAGGAATTTAGTCTGTGTAATATTTCTTAATTGTCTCTTTGTGCAGCCCAGTTATGTTATTTAATACCTTTAATTCTTTAGGACAGGGCTTTCCTTACCTTTCTCCTGGTAAGGTATCAAGATACCTGGTAAATTTCATTTCTAAAATTAGCTATTAAAACTGGATTTTTGTCATGAACAGTTTCCTTTAAGTAGGTTTTGCCTGTAGTCAGATGCTTAAGGTCTTAGCATAACTCTTAAACTGGAGAAGTTGTCTTTTTGAATTAATTAATAATAATGCAATTTATGTAGAGACACAATGATTTATCTTACCTCTCTGCTTTTTAATAAAAGGAATAAAGACCTTAAGGGAAAGAGAAAGGAAATATTCAAATTCCCACTAGTTTAAAGGCACACCAGATACCTCCCCAAGTAGTCTTTGGTGCATTTTAGAAAAATTAAAATTTAAAAGATTCTTGTTAGTATTTTTTCCCAAGATGTGTTGTAATTACTCTTATTTGCCAAGCTGAACGTAAATTCCCTTCTGACTATCACGGAAACGATACTTCTCCTGAGATCAAATGATGTGTGTGTGTGTGTGTGTGTGTGTGTGTGTGTGTGTGTGTGTGTGT
>NW_020954610.1:56136833-56258624 GCF_900497805.2 Vombatus ursinus
TGTGTGTGTGTGTGTGTGTGTGTGTGTGTGTGTGTGTGTGTGTGTGTGTGTGGACAGATAAAGATATATAGCGACTTTGCTTTGCACCACTGCACAACTCACTCCTGTACTTCCCCTCCACCCCACCCCCCCAATATAGGACACAGATGGATTTAGCAGCTACAAAGTTGACCTTTGGTCTTGCCCAGAAAAATCACTTTGGCCACATATTGAATCCAAATTACTTCTGGCCTACTAAGTCAAATTTAAATTCCTGAAACTTAACATTCAAGGCCTTTTATGATTTGTCCCCAACCTACATTTCAAGTCTTATCTCACACTATGCCTGGAATAATCTCTTTCTCACCCTTCATACTCTCTAAAACCACATACACATTTTTGTTCACGTAAATACTACCTACCCTTTCCATGAAGCCATTTTGTGTCCCTCTGTAAAGCACTCTTTCCTCTCTTAACTCCCACAGCTCTCTGTGCCATTATAAAGAGTTCCTTAGGCCTCCTTGTCTTGGAATATCCAACCATACCCTGGGCCGTTCTTAACCTGGAATATCTCTTAAGGTTCATCTTTTTTTTTTTTTTTTTTTTTTTTTTGCTATGGGTAAATTCTTTTGTGGAAGATCCTGGAATGGCCTTCATTCCCCTCCCAGACTTCAAAATCATGCTCCCATCCTGGGTATCTTCATCCCCATGCTCCCTTTTTTGGCCCCCTTTTGTGTGTCTTCCCCCATTAGAATGGAAGCTCTTTGAGGGCAGGTGTTATCTTTCTTTTTGCTTATATTTGTCTCCCCAGTGCTTAGCACAGTGCCTAGCACATAGTAAGCACTTAATAAACGTTTGTTGAAAGTCATTAATATATATATGTGGATGGAGTGAGGTAAACTAGCCCTACAAAAGACATGTCAAAATCAAATGCTGACAAGAAGGGAAAAAATACAATGTGGGGAAAAAGTACCATTAGCAAGATCATTTAGGAACACAGAGGATAACTAGGCTAATACAACTAAAGCTAAATTAACCATATTCAAAGTTTAGAAGCTTCTCCTTGGGGTTTTGGGGTAGCTGCTGACCCATATCTAAACGTAGTTCTGTGGTTTTGATGTGCTGAGGAAAATAGCCTATAAATTAATTTGAATGAAGTGATAGGGAATAGACAAAAATAAGATGAATGCAATTATTCAAGTTGAGATTCTCGAATTTACTTTATCTTGTTTCCCATCTACTGATGTTTGTCTTATCTTTCTAACTAGCGTATGCATGTTAAAGGGCAGAAAAGGGTTATCTTATGTACAGGGTTAAACACACAGGAGCTACTCAACAAAAAAATCTTCCGAAGACGAGCGAGTATTGATATAGCATTTTAGGGTTTGCACAGAGCTTTGCTGTTACTACCTTATGTAAAATTCACATCAATTATTGCAAGTAAGTTTCACTATTGGTAACTATTAAAATGATTATTATATGGTCTTGTTATTGAGGATATTTCTATAACCACCTGGGGTGACAAAGCATTTTTCTCATGACTCTGTGAAGAAGGTAGTGTAAATACTAAGTTATTCTTTTTTACAAATAAGAAAAATGAGGCTTAGGAAACTTAAGTTACTTCATAGGCTTATAGATTGAGAAATGGAAGGAACCTCCATACTTTAATCCACTAATGTGGGTATTCTCTCCATCTATGCAGATTACTACTCCTCCTATATGATTTTGGTCAGTGTTCTCCCATAAGCTCATCACTAAAGCTCTAGATAATCATTTCTTCCCTGGCTGAACTACTTTGGGACTTCTCTTACTGACTCCTCCATCATGAACCAGGAAGTCATTACTGGGATAGCCTTATCATCCTATAAGATCTCATTGGCTTTATTATTCCATCCCATCACTACTCTCTGCCTCTCTGATAGGAGGGTGGGACCATGAAGTCCAAACCTCCATTTGAGGAGACAGCTCAGTTCGTATATCTCCTCATTTCTCTTCTGGTTGCACTACTTTGGGATTTCTCTGAATGACTTCTCCACCATATATCTGCATTGAATACCTTCTCTTCCTTTAGTCTTTCTTCCCCCAACACTTTTTCAGATTGCTTTTGTGCTTTGTTTTCCATTTGATTATAAGCTCCTCTAGGGCAAGGACTTCCTTCCTTCTCTCTTTCTTTGTTTCCCTCTCTTTCTCTACTTTTTTCTTTCCTTTCTTCCTTCCTTCCTTCTTCTTTCTTTCTTTCTTTCTTTTATTTATACCTCCAGGATTTAGCACAGTGGCTGGCACATAGTAGGTGGTTAATAAATGTTTATTAACTTTTATTTACTTCCTCTACATCAGTAATGGACAGATTTCAGGGATTCCATTAGCTTGAATGGGAAGAAAATTACATCTTTGTCTTTCACTAAACTGTAAATGAAATTTAGCATTTGAATGTAGGAACTAAACATCATTCTGAGAAGGAATCCTTTCAGTTTCACTAGATTGACAAATGTATCATCGTACAAATAAGATTAGGAATCCCCATTCTAAATCTCAAAAAAAAAAAAAAGGTATGGGGTACCAGTGCAGTAATTGAGCTATTTCTCCCTTCTCTCTCATTCTTTCACTAATGACTAGCCACCTCCTTTTCTTCAATAATATCCTTTCTTCAATAATATCCTTTTCTATACTTGTTTAACATGTCATTGTTACAAATATGCAGTATCATGCACTCTCCATTTCCTTCTGGATTAGCTGCAATTCTGATTCTTCAGACATTATGAGGATCCATAATTAACAATGATACAGCATCTTTGGGAGCACAATTCTGTTAAAAAGATGAATTTTTGCACTAGACAGCAGTTTGGGATTGTTAAAAACTTGCATAGCTTGTCAAACGCTCAAACCCCCATGCTTTTCTTCTCTCATTCAATTCTAACCCTAAATCATTGTTTTACTTTGCTTCTTTCAACATATATACAAATATACACATATAAATATATACATATATACATAAACAGGTATTATCTAAAACACATATATGAACACACATATATAAAGGTATATGCATGTATATATGTACATACATATATATGTATAGATATATATACTTGTATGTGTATATATAGACAATACACATACTAATTTACTGCTAACCGACTATCCATTCAACTGAATGTCGTAGTCTGGACAAAAGGCTTATTTCAACCATTTCATTTTTATTTTATTGATTGTTAGGCTGTTCTTTTTTGAATAATCATTTATCTCATTAAGGAAGAGCACAACATTTGCTACAATAGAAACATCTGCAGAGCTCTTGCCACTTAGAGGAAATTTCTCCTTTTATGCTAGTGGCCAACGCTGGTATATATATTTCTCACTAGTTCATGTCACACTTGACATTAATAACCAGAGGGTTAATGAACAGTTATTTCTGGGGTTGCATTTATTGAGATATCTTGAGAATTATCTTAAGATATGTAAGGGAGCCTCCTTGTCAGAGGCTAGTCTTAAAGGTGTATTTTGCTTGTAAAAGCTTTTCTGTAACCAATGAAAAACAAGGACATTGTATTCTCTACCCCTTTTAGTCAATCATATGACCATAAAGACAAAATGTTCTGTACACAATTGTTTGTAAAAACTTTCCTTTTTCCTTCTCCTATTGTCACCAAAGGTACCCTTGATGTAGGTACAGGTCATTCTGATAAAAGTTAGAAAGTAGACCTTTCACAGACCATATATAATGTTCTCATGTTCATATATAATATTGTAATTCCCAGGGAAAAATATTGTTTGGCATGTTTGTGTTTGCTTCTTAAACTTTCTGATTCACAGGGCTTCTTGCTTTCCAACAAGTCTGGAAAGTACTACATGTTTCTGCTGATTCGAATATTATAGAATTTTAGACCAGAAAGAAACCTTGAAGGTCACCTAGTCTGGCACCTTTATATAACAGATGAGGAAACTGAGTCCATGAGAAGTGAAATGGTTTTCCCAAAATCAGTCAACAAGTGTGTACTCCTTACTCTCACTCAATGTTCTTTCCATTGCACCAAACTGGCTTTACGGCATAAAAGTTAATTCTTCCATATGACCTATAGGCTGTGTGGTACAGTGGAAAGAGCACTGGATTTGGAGTCAGATGTCTAAGGTTCAAATCCCAGTTTTACTTCTTACCTCCTGTGTGACCTTAGGCTAGATAAATCACTGAACCTTGCTGACCCTCAGTTTTCTCATCTGTAAAGTGAAGGGGTTGAGTTAGATGACCTTTAAGGTCCCATATAGCTCTCAACCTATAATCCTTTGATCCTGAATTAGCTGTATGACATGTAGACTGAAAACACAAGTTTCACAGTTCTTAACTAAAAAATAGGACAATATGTTGAGGTAATCATGACAATTTTAAAACTCAGTCACAGCAATTAAACATATATATATATATGTATATGTATACATATATATATATGTATATGTATACATATACATATGTAACAATATATATGAAAATATACAGTGACTCCCACTAATGAAATTATTGATTATATTGTTGACTGAAATTGATTACTGATTTAAAACATTAAAATATTCTAATCATTTTAGTGGATAATTATAATTACAATAGTGCTATGGATTCGTTTTGCATAAGGAGCTCTGGCATAAGGAAACTCCCAATAGCAATGCAGATTGGTACCTTCTCTGAAACTTCTCAGGGAGTTGCCTAAAGCAGAGGTGTCAAACATGGTATTGCTGCCTGTAGTATTCAGGGTCTAGCCTGAATCAGACTATAATGTAATTGGGAAATATTTAGCAAAATCAGTGAAAATACAATATAATATGGATAGTATTAATAGGTGATTTTTTTCAGTTAATATACAGTCTGCAGGGATCCTTATATATTATTCAGTGGTTACCCAGCCCCTACCCCCCATTTCTATTTGGGTTTGGCTCCACTAGACTAGATTACAGAGAGGTTAAGTGATTTACCCAGGATCACAGAGCCAGTAGAGAGGTATCAGGAGCAGAACAAACACGTCTTCCTGACTCATGGGTTAGATGTTACATTGCTTCTACGGTTACAATATACTACATAATTATAATGAGAAATGCTTTATATTTTATTACTTTTATATATGCTATCTCCCTTGATTAGTACAACAACCCTGTGAGATGGTCAAGGAAGATATTTTTATTCCCATTTTGTAGAAAGAGGAAATTGAAGCTCAAAGACATTAGGTGTGTAGCTAGTAAATAGTGGATCTGGGCTACCATCTTTAATAATCCCATTCTTCTCTTCACCATAGGGGTCCTTTAGAGAGGCAACATCATATTACAAAAAAAGTCAGAAGAGATTTGTGTTCAAATCTTTCCTCAAAACCCCCTGATAAATGCTTGTGGATCTGACTTGCCATATAACCTTAGAAAGCTGTTCTAGCTCTCTGAGCCTCGGTTTCTTCACGTGTAAAATGGCAAAGAATAATAATAATAATAGTATGTGTACTTCACAGGATTGCCATAAAGATCAAATGAGATAAGGTATTCAAAGCATTTTGTGAAACTTTTTAAAAATCTTATATAAATGTCAGCTATTATTAAAACGATTGTTAGATTGTACCTGGAGCCATGTGTTCAATTCTGAGCAACTCATTAAAAACATATGGTAAAAGGAGGGTGGTAAAAAAAAAATGCACATGGTTTAGAAACAATATTACATCAGGAAGGTTTGAAAGGCCTCAAAAAGTCAATCTCACAGAATCAGAGATTTGGACCACACATAATAGTCATCTAATGAAGCGTACTTGAGTAGGCACCGCACCTACAACACATACAAGTAGTCATCAGGACTTGATGTGAATACTTACAGTAACGGCAGATTCATAACCACCGAAGGGAAATACTTTTTACTTCTGGACAACTTTAATTGTCTAGAATTATTTTTTTTAAATATTAAGACAAAACCTGCCTTTTCATTTTCTATCCATTTCTCCTAGTTATGTCCTTAGGGACCAAGTAAAGCAAGTACAACTTACCTTCCACTTAACAGTCTTTCAAATCCTAGAATATAGCTATCAGGTCGCTGTCTAAATTTTCTGTTCTTTATAGGCTGACTATCCCTAATGTTACGGTTCTAAGGCCCTTCACCATCCTGGTCACTTTTCTCTGGACATACATGTTAATATCTTTGCTAAAACATAATGCTCAGATTCGAACAGAGTATTCCAGATGTAGTCTTTGTAAGGCAAGAAGGACCTTTACCTCCCCCTTCCTATATACAAGTGTCAGTTGATATGGTCAAGGTAATATTAGCACCTTCTTTTGGCTACCTCACTCATCACATTGTTAACTTACTATTCACAAATCCATCAGGACTCTTTGACATGAACTTAAGGGTTGAGAATGTTATGAAATCCATGAAACTGAAAGTTGGAGAAAACAACTAGATAATGTTAAAGGTACCTTTGATAATTACAAGCTATTTGGGCATATGAGAAGGGTAGAGGAAAGCAAGGAAAACTGTCCTGTCCTATTCTGTCTCAGGCTGCTTTGCAAAGAAATGCTACCCCTTTTGGAAGATTCTAAGGGAGCAAATATGATTCACCACACCAAAATATAACTGCTGAAAACACTGGGAACTGTTTTAGTTTAGTTAGCCTGATTGTGTGGTATTAAAAGTATTACAGCTGGTCCAGGTTGTTTGGCTGCTGGTTTTGGCCATTTCTACTCCTTGCAAACTTTTTATACATTTTAAGTCTTTGCAACCAAGGCCATAGGCCAGGAGTGGGGAACCACATGTGGCCCTCTAGGTCCTCAAATGCGGCCCTCTGACTGAGTCCAAGTTTTACAGAACAAATCCTTTTTTTTTAAGGAGATTTGTTCTGTGAAGTTTGGATTCAGTCAGAGGGCTGCACTTGAGAACCTAGATGGCCACACCTGGCCTTGAGGGGCTGCAGGTTCCCTACCCCTGCCATAGGCTCTGCTTCTTTCAATCTGCTCCTCTTCCTTTGCTGTACTTGTTCTTTCATATTCTGGGGTAGTAGAGTCAGGAGAAAATTCCTCTAGTTTACTTAATTGGGACTTTTTTCAGCAAACCACAGTAGTTTTGAGTCACTGGATTTAAAGATAAAACAACCTTGAATATCATCCAGCCCAAGGGTTTTTAACTGATGCATCCGTACACTTGGATAGGAAAAAAAATTAGTTTTGCTTCAATAAAATTTGTACTTATTTTTATTTTACACTCTTAAAAACATTCTGAGAAGTGATCCATTAGCTTCAAACTACCAAAGGGATCCATGACATAAAAAAAAAAAAATTAAGAACTCCTGAGGTCGTCCAAATCTCTCACTTTACAGATGCTGGAACCAAGTCCGCACAAGTAGTAAATAGCAGTGTTCTTTCTATTGCATCATTGTGCTCTCCCATCCAGCCCTGGACTGTTACGATCAGTCTGCTTCCTAATGACCTGATTCTTTTTAGTCCTTGTCTCTCCTCCCCAATCATTTGCTCATGCTCCTTAACTTGACCCATGTATCCAAGTTGCCAAATTAGCCAGATAAGGCGATCACTCAGTAAGCTGAATTTTTCAACCAGGTATTTTGGTGTCATTAGCCTCAGTCATACCCAGCAGATATGAGAAAGAACATAGGCTACACCAATAATATTAAAGAGGGCAGGCTGGGAAAGCCCTTAAGGGATCATTTACTCTAGACATGCCTGTACACATGCCATACTAGAGAATCTATTTCAGGAAAAGAGATTTTATAAAATCTCTTCAGAGATTAATTCTGATTCTAAAGTCCTCCCTAAAATCTGCCCACCTCCTATTTTCTGCCAACTTAACACATTTCATTCCGATCCATCCTGAGCTATTGTCACAGAATCTTTGAATTGGAAATGACCTCAGAGATCACCTAGTTCCTCATCTGAAAATCCCCTCAACAACATCTCTGAAGGCGGCCATCTAGCCTTGCTTGAGCACTTCCAGTGAATTGGAGCTTACCACATGACAAAGCAGTTCATTCCACTATACATCTCTAAATGTGAGATAATGCCTTCTCATACCAAGCCAAAATCTGCTCCTCATAATTTCCAGTCACAATTGTAAAAAAGCAATAATAAGCTTAATCCTTTTTTCACATAATAGCACTTCAAAACTGTGAGACATCTATCATAGTCTCACTAAGTCATCTTCTCTCCCGGCTAACCATTTCCCTACAATTTTGGTTTCAAACTTTCTTACTACTTCAACTGTCTTCTTCTTAACATGCTATAGTTTATAATGTGCCTTTTAAAATATGTCACCCTTAAGTGTGCACAATACTGTAGTCAGACAGTGGAGTGGCCTGACCTGAAAAAGGACAATGGGATTATCACCTTCCATGTTTTCGGTGTTATATTAATGTGGCCTAAGGCAGCTTTGGCTTTTCAGGTAGCTAATATGACACAAACTAAGTGTGCAGTCAACTGAGATGTTTATTATTCTTTTCTTCCCCCCACCCCCCACCTCCATTAACTCCGGTCTTTTGAAAGTTCAGAAAAGTGGACAGAGCTAACCTCAATTCAAGCAGACCTACTACATAAGACTGGGTGACCCTGAGCAAGTACCTTAATAACTCATTGCCTTGGGGCAATTCTCTAAAATTGTCAATCACAGAGAAGGTGCCCTCTCTATGGCGGAGAGGAAGCTCCCTACCTCAGAGTGGATAATTCCTTATGCACAGAGAAGTTCTCCATACTGATGAAATAACAAGTCTTATGTCTACTGTCCAAAAATTGTCACCCCACCACACCTCTCCTAACCTGAATTTGTGCAGTTGACTTCCTTTTTTCTTTTCTTTTTTTTCCCTTTGGTTTAACTTAAGACTTTTCTACATCTTATTTTGATAAATTCAGTCTATCATACCAGTGACTAAAAAGATACTTATATTTTCTACCAGCAAAGTACTTCAAGATTTCATTAAATGAGATCTTGAGAACACACAGTATGTAAATAAAACTTACCTGGGCCACTTATTTGCATGTGTAAAAATCCAAATGGTAGTGAAGATAGAAGTCTAGAGGCACAACAGGCCATGAAAAAGACTACACACCCAACAACACTGGGCTGGCCCAAGGCAATGATAGGAAATTCAATTTCAGAATTGCTGTTTGCAAAGCAATCCAATACATTATACTATGTGCATTATTACTGTATTATATTGAGCAATATCACATTTAAGTAGATTTCACAGAATCATATCAGTGCACAAGGGAACAGAAAAGTGGTTAATAAAACACAGAAGTACAATTTCCTTTCAGTGTTAGTTATGTCCCTATTATACTCAGAGAATAATAATCAGTAGCCCACTTAGTTTGACTTGGGAAGTAAAGGAACAGTAATTACTTCTTGCATAATGTGTCATTAATAAGGGCTTAGGCCTAACACTAGGTAACTTGGGATACTCTGAAAATCTGTAGAAGTCAGTGTCCAGTTGAGATAATGAAAATCATGGCATTTCCTTAGAAACACACATCAGGTCAAAATATAGTGCATGTACAATATAGCACTATATGTGTGCTTAGGCTTCTTTTTATGAATGCAAATTAATAGTTCACTATATTTTCACCCTCTCTTACATCTGTACTGCTTTTATTTTTTCCCCTACATAATTCTTCTTCTGGATAACTACTGGGATATTAGCATTTGGTCAGGGCAACTGAAGAGGCACAAGTGGTGCCACATCTGAAAGTAAAATGAAGAGCATTTAACACTTGTAATCTTTCAGCTGCTCTTAATCAGGATTCAAAGGGAAGTTGGCATAGAATTATGAATTATATTCCCATTTGCAGTAGCAGAGGTCCTAAGAGTCTTCTGCATTCAATCTGGTAGAAGCTCAACTGGGAGCTAGTCACCCATATAACACAGCTTATTTTCCCAATACTAGTAGTATTTACTAAAATGCAAGTGTGAGTAAATAAGCTCAATAAATATAATAACGATTCTAGGACTACAGGAAAACATCATAAGAATGTAAGTTATAATACTACCCTTAAGTAGGCCAGATACAGCAAAACAAAGCTACTTATTTTGTGGTACATATTTTGAAGACAGTATTCAATGGGAAAAAATGTCACAGTTGAGCAGTCTTCTTTTTCTGTGATCAGTGAAACCATTTTTCCGTGACCCTGGACCCCAAGATATGATGTACTCTCTATCTGAGGGCCCAGAGAAGTATAATAATAAAATTCATAAAGACAAGGAGATTAAGGATCAGAGGAGGAGATAAAATAATTAATGAAAATCTAGCACTTTTGTAGATAACCAAAACATACTAGAATCAGGTACTGAACGATTGCACTGAACAAGAAGAAGGGATAGGACTTGACAGAGGTGAGATGTCTCAATAAAAAGAATTGTGGAAGATTAAAGGGAGGTCAGGGACAAGAAGAAGAGGTTGATGAAGAACACGAAAGTTAGTGGAGCAGAATTCAGTTATGGCACTGCAACCTCACTCTCTGTGAAACCCTCAGACAGCTCATAGCAAGTCCATATCTCAGTGTGTCCCATGTGAAATGATGACTCAGGGCTGGAGAACCTACAGCCTCAAGGCCACATGTAGCCCTCTAAGCCCTCAAGTGCGGCCCTTTGACTGAATCCAAATTCCACAGAATGAATCCCCTAAAAGAAAGGATTTGTTCTGTAAAACTTGGACTCGGCCAAAAGGCTTCACCCGAGGACCTAGAGGGCCACATGTGGCCTTGAGGCAGCAGGTTTCCCACCCGGGTGTGATGATCTCTAATGAGACGTCCGGCTCTAAACTCCATGATCTTCCATAGAATCTTTCTTTTTCTGAGGCCCCACAGGGAAGATCATGAAGAGAGGAAGCCAAAGTCTCCAAAGCTCAGCCATTTCGCCTTCCTCAGCCCTCTCTTCTCTTCCAATTCCATGCATCTTGAGTTCTGTGGGCATCAAAAATTCGTCTTTAAAGATAAGAGCTAAGCCTCCATCATTTAGACTAAATGAAAAAGCTAGATAGGAGCCCTTTGGTTTTCAGGCAGTTAAATTTATTTTCTTTCCTCTGTATTTCCCTCAAAATACTCTTTAAGTAAGAACAATCTCTGGGGCTCTCCTCTCTTAAGACTTCCCTATCTTCCCTTTCCTCACATAGCTATGAGACTAATGTCACACAGACACATTGCCCAGGAACCATCGACGACTCCTTCTATAATTGCTAACCCAACTCCCACTTGCGAGCCAATTACAGGAAAGGGGGAAAAAATCATGTCAGTTGTGCATTGTTGCTACTACCTCTTTTCTTAGTCAAAATGGAAGTTAATTCCCTTCCAAAAAAGTCTAGAGAACAATCTATTTAAATTATAGTGTTACAATGTGAAGCAAAGATGCATAAGTCAAATACAATTTGGGTTATAATTAGCTATTTCATTGTAGCAAGTTTCTCTGGGAAATCCAGGCTTCCTTTAGTCAGCACATAGAATGGCTTCAAATTCTTTTTTTCCCCCATTTGCTTTAAGAATTCAAAACTCCATATGCAGCAAGATATTGGAGACTACAGGTAGGACTGTGAGAAAAATGGCCAGTAATGAGGAGCTACAGGGACATGAAATGAATTGGAGGGGAGAATGATTCAGAGTATTACCCACGGTGGTATATTTTTGTTAATAATGTAAGAACGAAGTAAGAGAATTTATCCTCGGTACCGCTTCATGTTATAGTCACTCTTTATGGTGATACAGAACCTTTCATAACCATGCAGTTTTTTTTTAAACCTTTTCTAAATCACATGAAAAGATACAATTTCTGTACCATCCATCCTTTTAAATCAAGTCACATTATACTATGATTAATTTGTTATGCTGAATTATAAATTGCTAATAAAGTCTTTGGGAAACCAGATTTTTAATGTCTGAAACAGAACTGGAATATGTAGGACAAAGAAAGACACACTGGCAACACAGTCCTGTTAATTTGTATTGATCCATATTTATTCTAAATTTATTTTGTGGGAGGCAACATATCACCAGAGGTTTATTTAAAAAGACAGTAAGAATCCTTAAAATTCAGTTCTTCAAGTGCTGGTGCTATCTATTCTCTGTCATGGATCTCTAATGACTTCCTTGCCTAAGTCTAGAAAAGATTCTCCTGATATGCCTCGATCTCAGAAGGAGGCAAGATCTGGACAATGTCCTTACTGAATCCATGGGCAAACTATCCCATCATGGAAGTCACTCGAAAAGAATAAAGATATCTCTGGTGGCTCACCAGGAGGGTGGATGCTCACTATAGGCAAGGACAGCTTTTTATTTCTCCACCAAAGGCTATTATTTGACTAGCTGGCTGTCTCCAAAGCCCTGCATTGCTCAGTAGACTGAAACAAAGACCCCATGTAAAAGCATTTTGTCCCAGAAGTGGTTAATATTAGGGATGTATATAATACACAATACTACTGAATCAGCACACTGTTGGCAAAACAACCAGAGCTAGTAGGCTGTTATTTAGATAAAATAAATACTGTTGGTAGAGATGTGGAAGCATTATTAAGTACCAAGCGGACTAGAGGCTAAAAAGGCTAGAGAGGAACCAAAGTGTGGCCCAACAGAAATGCTGCCCAGAATTGTATATCCTAAGGTAGTCCAAAGTGTAGTGATATCCAAACTTTGCTCCCCTCCAGAAAACTCTGGGGTCACTGAATTTTGAGAATATTTACTGGGCCTAAGAGACAGGGATGATGAATAATTAAAAACAATTTATATTCAGTTTCCATCCCAAAGGCGCCCAAATTCTGTGGGTTTTGTTTGTTTCTTTGAAGTAAAACAAACTTCAATTATCTCCTGAAGCCTTAAGTGATTCACATAAACTGTCAGATATGGAAGGGACCTCAGGGACCACTGAATCCGACTCTGACCTGAACAAAGCATTCCCTCTTCGAC
This sequence comes from Vombatus ursinus, assembly GCF_900497805.2. NCBI lineage: Eukaryota > Metazoa > Chordata > Mammalia > Diprotodontia > Vombatidae > Vombatus > Vombatus ursinus. Next base: position 56,149,716 of record NW_020954610.1, read on the forward strand.
TTAATCAGACTTTTTTTCTGAAGACTTCAAATGAGGAGGAACCCACTACCGCTCCTCAAAGCAGCCCATTACACTTTTAGATAGTTCTACTTTCGGAGAGTTTTTCTTACCTCAAATCTCAATTGATCATTTTGCAAGTTCCACCCACTGAGGAGGTCAGGTCTAATTACTCTTCTCCATGATTGCTTCTCAAATACCTACCTGAAGCTAGTGATAATCCTCACCCATCCTCTGTCTTTTTCAAGCTATAATCCTCCACACACCCATCCTCTTCTCATACCTAGTTTCTTCAACCAATCAACATGACATTGAAGCCCTCCACCTTCCTGGCTGTCCTCCTTTGGATCCTCTCTAGCTTGTTAAAGTCCTTCCTGACAGTATTCCCAGAACCAAACACAACAGTCCAGATGTCTGATCAGGGCAAAGTACAGTGGGAATATCTGCTCCCTTATCTGGAATACTATGCTTTTCTTAATTCAGTCTACAGTTGTACTAGTTTTCACTTACATAGTAGAAGAAGGGGTGATAATTATTCAGAAATGAGGCAACAAGTCACTAACACCTATTCTTCTTCTTTCATGATAACTTGCAAGTTTATGGGTCTTTCTAAGGAAGGAAGTAGTCTGGAATAGACAAGGAACATTAGGAAGGACACTCTAAGCAAAAATAGTTCTACCATGCATCCTACTGTTTAATAATTTGAAAAAAATTCCATTTTCTAAAAGGTCAGGGAATCCAGAATGGTGAGGGATCTGGAAATTGAGATTTTTCTAAATGATCATTTAAAAAGTAGTAATTTTATATGAAATTGGTTTTTTCTAAATGATAATTTAAAAATTAATAATTTTATATGAAATTGGGGTTTTTCTAAATGATCATTTAAAAAGCAGTAATTTTATATGAATTTTATATGTATAGCCTATATCAGATTGCATGCCATCTTGGGTGAGGGGAGGGGAAGGAGGGAGAGAAAACCCAAAGTCTTATGGAAGTGAATGTTGAAAACTAAAAATAAATTAATTTTAAAAAAATAAAAAATTACTAATTTTTTTAAATTTTGGATTATTACTGCATCATTAAAAACAATTAGAGGAAACTGGAATGTTTAGCTGAATAAGGGAATATTTAGCAGGGAATATCATAGCTGTCTTTTAATATTTGAAAGATTATTTCATGAAAATGAGAATAGCTCTGTGTTGCTAGATAAAGCAGAAGTTTCTACCAATAGCAGTTGCCCAACAATACAACAGGCTGCCTTGTAAAGTAATGAACTTTCTATCACTACAAGTATTCAAAAGTTAAAAATGTTAGCAATGTTGCAGAGATATTTCCTATACTGAGTAGAAAGTTGGAATAGAAGATTTCAGCAGCCTTCCTTTCATCTCTAAGGTTTAATCTTTCTAAGTCCATACTCCAATGTATATTACTTTGATATGATTGCTATCCTAACAGCTAACTGAAATAAGTGGGATTGATAAAATGAGAGTTTTGAGTACTTATGCAAAGGCTGCCGATGCTTGTAGAAGAACATCATTTAATTAGGATCTGTATCAAAGTTCTATTTTTTTTTAGCTGTCCTATAGGATAGCTTTTTAAGGATAATAAGTTTACTGAATAATACATATTTCCCAATGGAATAAGGCAACAGATCTATTGGAGAAGGATGGGGTAAAGTCATGGGTTGGAAGGTTGGAGTTTGAGTATGAAAATGAGATTTAAGAATTCTCTTAAGTGCAGTTGTGAATCCTTAGAGAATGAAACACACATTATGTAAACTCCCTTCAGAGTACAATTCTAACATTGAGAAATGAGTGATAAAACTTTCGACTTCTCCTTGGAGATTATGACTCTACAGAGTTTTTTTCCAGAGTTCCTTTGCTTTGAGTGAAGGTGGAAAGAGGGAATGATTCTCTTCCTCTTGCCCTGGACACAAGGTCATATCCCCTAAGCATCACCGAGACCCAACCAGGACTCCAAAATATGTAGAAAAACATTGGATTGGAAGTGAGCAGAGTTGGAATCTAGGCCCTACTCTTCTAATTGTGGGCAAGTAACTCTAGTTTCTTCAATCTGTAAAAGTGGGGTTAAAGGCAAACTGATGATTTCCCTTTTAACTATAAAATTCATAAATCTCTCTGGCTTGTTAGCTTTTTATTACTAGGTCCTCAAACTAATAGGAGTTGCCATATTATCCCCTAGGTCAGAATCCTACTACTATGCAGAGTTCGTGCAAAATTCATTTCCAGAAGCATAGATACATGTGTTGTGGTATAACAAGACTGTTGGAGATTAGAGACTGGTAATTTCATCAGCGTGTGGAAATTCTAAATATATTAACTCTCTCCACCAGTACAGGTAAGCAACTCATCTATAACTTTGATTCTTAAAGAGCTGCATGGGAAACTTAGAGGTTAAATGACCCACCCACAGTCACACAGCTAGGTCAGGGTCCTAGTTATTCCTAATTCTAAGCCCTTTCACTAGAACCCTACTGCCTTTCATATTTGTATGTGCTTGTATACAGTCATTTAGAGTTACAGACCAATAATTCTCAAAGTATGGTTTAGGAATCCCATTTTAGGGGGTCCATGAGGTCAAAACTATTTTAATCACAGTAACATTTTAATTTCTAATATGGTAAATATTGATAGATATAACCCATATAAACAAAAGCTTTGGGGAATGGGGGGAGGGATTATCCTCAATAATTTAAAAAGTGTAAAGGAGTCAGGGGTGGGGAAGAAAGCTTGAGTACTGTGACTACAGATAGATCTATAAACACTTAGGGAAAAAAAAAAAAAACAGGACCATGACTTTATCAATGAAGAACTTCTTAACTGCAATTTATAATCTTAGAGGATTGCCAGGGATATTATGAAGTTAAGTAATTTGCCTAGAATTACAGTCAGTATATATCTTGGCCAGGATTTGAATCCATGTTTTCCTAAGTATGGAGAACACATGACCTAACCAGGCTTTCTCCACTCATTGAAGAACTAGGTGGTACAGTGGATAGAGCACTGGGCCTGAGTTTAAATTTAGCCTCAGACACTTATAAGCTGTGTGACTCTGTGCAAGTTACTTAATCTCTGTCTCTTATAACCTGAACAGGAGCAGATATAAAGTACTCTGGCATTCAAAGCCCTTCGTAATCTAGCCCCCTCCTAACTTTGCAGTCTTCTTACATCTTATTCTCCACCACATACTCTTTGAGCCAGTGACACTGGCCTCCTGGCTGTTGCACAAACAAAACACAAACAAAAAATCTGGGCTCTGGGCATTTTCTCTGGCTCTCCTCCGTGCTGAAAATGTCTTCCCTCCTCCACTCTGACTACTGACCTCCTTGACATCCTTTAAGTATCAACTTCAATCCTACCTTCTACTGGAAACCTTTCCACACTTCACTTAATTTTAGTGCTTTCCCTCTGTTAATTATTTCCTATTTATCGTTTATATCGCTTGCTTTGCATGCTGTATATTTGGTATATATTTACTTGCATGTTGTCTCTCCGCTTACATTGTAAGCTCCTAAAAGGCAGGGGCTGTCTTTTGCCTCTTTTTGTATCCCCAGCACTTAGCATAGGTGCTTAATAAATGCTTATAGATAGGCCAAATGAGTAATAATTGTAAAGCATTTAGCACAGTGCCTGGCACATAGTAGGCACTACATAAGTGTTAGTTGTGATTATTATTATTATTACAATGTCTTTTGGTGGAAGCATATTGAGATAGCCATTGGCAAGTAAGAATAGAATCACTCAGAAAAAGAGCTCACAGTTTTATTAGTAGAGATTTGGGAGGGGGAGAGGGAATGAGAAGGGCATTGTTTTTGGTTTTTGGCAGAGAGAATAAGTATTGGGTGGGGTAAGGAAGAGATATAAAGGTACATGGATGAGAGACAGTGGTATAATAAACAAAAACAACAACAACAACAACAACAACAAAAACCCTACTACTCTAGAAGACCAAAGAACTAGGTTTAATCCAGGCTCTACCACTAACTTTATGACTAGAGAAGTTACTTCACTTTTTTGAGCCTTAGCTTCCTCATCTGTAAAATGGGGATGATCATATTTGTTTTACCTGCCTCATAGGGTCATGAGAAAACTTGAAGAGCTAAAAAAATGAATATTTTGAAGTTAAAATTCTGCTCTGTGAACTAGTTTTAGAAAACTATACTCAAGTTGCTTTGTTCTGAGCGATTAAATCATGCAGTTTCCAGAGTGGATGAAAATGAAAGAGAAAGAGAAGGCCTAGAGGAGCTTCTTCCAAAAATAATAATAATGATAATCAATAAAACTAGTAAGAATAATAGCTAGCATTTGTATAGTGCTTTAAGGTTTGCAAAGCACTTAACACAGGTTATCTCACCCGAGAGGCAGCATCATAGCAGTAAGGTTGCTAACCTCAAAACGAAGGTACTATAAGGAACACATAGCGTACAGAGCAAAAATTGCCTCACAAGGAAGTGAGGATTTTGCTTGCTCATCTTTTCAAGAAACCTGCAGGTGTGCGTGCACCCCTCCTGAGGTCAGATAACTGCTATCTAAGCCACCAGCAAAGATCCAGTCTATCTCATTGCACTAGAAGACTCACGTGGATTGTAAGACTTTCTCCATTACAGAAGTGTGAACCACACAACTCACACAAAAAAAAAACACCAAGACTTTTTCCCCTGTGATTCAATATTAACTCCTTCAATAAATTTAAAAAAAAAAAAAGAAAAAAAGAGAGACTACCTTATCATGTTGAAGGAGTTAATGCAGCTGCCAGAGATGTCTAACGCCATTGCAGGTAGTGAGTAGCTAAAATGCAGGAAGAGTCTGGCTCATTAAAGGTATGTTCTCAAAGGCCACAGAGCATTTTGCTGTTGTGCCTATCTCTAGGACACCCTTGTTGGCTCCCATTAGGAGTGTATGAATCTGATGGGAAGGTTGTGGGAGACTTTCAGCAGATTGCAGAGGTGTTAAAAATAGATGTTAAGTTGCTAGTGGAGATACTTAGCGAATTCTCTACTTGCAAATTTCTGATTATAATATGTCAAGAGTAAAATACCTTGTCAGGAGTAGTATATAATATATAACAGTATTAGCTCTGTCAGCAAACTGATGTATGATATTTTTGAGCCCTACTTTAAGTCTGAATTCAGCAGAAAATGTCCTGTAGGGAACTATCTTGGCCCTTGGGGATTTGACTGGATGACCTAATAAGTTCTCTGAACCTTTACTTTTCAGATGCTGTGGTAGCTCTGGGTATATTCAGACTCACATTATATATGCTCTGTGCTATGTGTTAAATCGTATGCATTCACTGTATGCAGTAGGAGCACTGGAAAATATGTAGTCACGTCATATGGGTGATTTTTCTTTCTTACCTGCACCTACTATTAGTTTTTCAAACTTGCCTAATGGAGTCCACTGTGACAGACTGAGCATTTACACTGATATAGGCACTAGGCACTGTGCTCATAAGCTAAGAGAACTTTAAAGATGCCCAAGGTATGTACTCTAATCCATTTAAGACACAGTAGTGGCCAGTGCCCATAAACCTTCTATGTTGCCCCTGAACCAGACAGAATCTTGGGCTGGAGGGGCTGTATATTGAATTTATTCTATTCCTATATTCATATTCTGTGAAAGAGTCAAGTCCTGACACAGACAGCTGCTTCTCTGAGGTCACAGTTGGAATTAGAGGAAGGCAGACACATAAGAATTCCTTCTCCTGGCTATAGAGTCACAGTAACATGAATTACAGAGCTAGAAAGGCCCTGGAAATGATGCAGTTCTAACTCCTTATTCTACAGATAAGAAAACAGACCAGGAAAAGCTATATGACTCGTCAGGTGACACAGGAAGCAGAACAGGATTTAAACTCGGGTCTTCTGACTCCAATTTCATGATTTGTACTGTATTACACCACTCCAAACAATAGGAACACGTGACAGATAAGAAACAGGATCACAGAGAACAAGATACCTCCCCCTTTTAAATAAATAATTAAATTAATTTTTTTTTTTGCTTTTTATTTTTATATTACATTCACTCCTGAGTATGTCCCCTTTTTCCTCCCTTGCCTTTCTTTGTACCTTTGGCCCTCTGAATAGTGCATAGCACATAGAAGAAGCTTAATAAATGTTTGTTAGCTGGGCTGACCCTAATCAGCTAGCCACCCTGCGTAACAAAGTTTTTTATGAGAGAGAGAAAATGCAATTTAACAAAGTTAACAATGAACCGTATCTGATAGAATATCTAATATTACAAATCTATGGTCCCTCACCAATATAACAAAAAGACGGAAAGCAATTCTTTTTTTCTTAGAAAGAGATTTTTTTAAAAGTCCATCTTAGAAGTTTCTATGTTATTCATTTCTTTGAAATTTCCTCCTGCCCGCCTCCCACTGCGCTATCTGTGTCTTTAACATAATACATATTTTCCAGTCCTTGATGATCTCTTCCTTATTTGTAGTACTGCAATATTTCAGTTTTGTATGCTAATTTGTATCTTATGAGCCTTTATTGTTCTCTAGTTAATTTTGGTAGAGTCATCTTCTCTTCCCTTTAGACTTAAAAACTCCTCAAGCCTAAGTAACATGGCTCCAACTTTTTTCTAGCCCTCAAAGCATGAGACTGGGCATAAAATATATATGTAATAACTACTTGCTGATGTGACTTTATTCTATCCTAATCAGAGACCACTCCTGCCACCACCACCATCACAAACAGCTTGAGTAAAACTAATGAATATAACCAAAACATCTCATTCACACTTTTTTTTAACCATTTACAGCCAAAAAGAGGAATGAAAAGTGGTAATCCTTAAATCAGAAAGACCACTAATGCTACCAAAGAAATGAATACAATTCCAAACAAAATGATTTTAACCTTTAATTGGATGTTTCCAAGTACAAAAAGCAGTGTACATTTGATCCTCAAATCAGAAAGGCCACAGATGCTACCAGCAAAGAAGTAAAGACACTTCCTAGCCAAAATGTCCTCAACCCCTAATTGGATAAGGTTCCAAGTATAAAAAGCACTTCGTTTTTACATCTAGACAGAAGAAATGAGGAGAATGGAAGCAAATGCTTTGGTTCAAGTGGAATGACAAACTCCTAGGCAGAGAGGATGCAAAGGGTGATGAGGAAAAAAAAAAAAGGTTGACCAATTTTCAGTGGTGAATGGCTTATCTGTGAAAAACACACAGCCCAGTACTTGGAGCACCAAGGTATAATTCTCCAGGAAGTCCATTGTGATCTTCCAGAGGATAATTAACTCTTCCAGGCTATTGAGGGTGAGGAGATAACGCCCTGGTGCCAGAAATAGGCCCCCTCTGGCTAATAAGCCTCTCACTATGGACCTCCCCATTTACCACCCAGGTAAGCAAGCTCAAGGTCACACCCTCTCCAAATCATCCAAGAAGATGAAAGTGCTACACTTACTGTGGCTGTGCCGGAGACAGCCTGCGCACTCGTGTCCGTGGCACTCTGTTCAGAATGCGTCTGCGCTGGAGGGTACATGTTTAACGTGTGCTCTGGGACTGTAGTCTGGCCTGTGTACTCTGGAGCGGGATGAGGATGGGGAGCCGTATATTCTGCAGGGATGCCATTCTGAGGGGGAGCAAACTGGGCGGAGGCATAAGGCTGTGCCATTGTGTCAGGAGCTGCTGTGGCTTCCTGATTACCCTGGAAAGCAAAAGGGAAAAAGCAACATCAGTCAGGAGCCACATAGAAACAACTTCTCCAGAATCCAAAGAGAATTAAGGGCCCAATATCAGCTTCCCCTTAGGGACTGTGTCCTGTTTGATCCTGAAGAGCCCTGATTATAATCCTGACTTGGAACAAATGGATGTGCAGCTTTCTACATGACAATCAATTCTTAATTTCATAGTTAAAGTGCCGCAAAAGATCAAATGAAGTGGGACCCTCGAAGGACTTGACATACATGGGTGTGTATATTGTACAGAACAAACACTTCCACTAAGCATGTGAATCCTCTCAAGGTTTTATATTACTCAGGGCAGCACAATGGAAAACAAAGAAAAGAAAAAGAATACCTTTTAACAGCAACTATATCTGAGAAGGTTCCAGAGTATCTCCTTTATTTTTGTTACTGTCTTATCGGTATTCTCATTTCCAGAGGGAGGCTAAATCTGGAATCTAAATTCCTGATCCTAATTTGGCTAGAGATTTTCCACCATCATGTCCCTGTTTTAAGTATTTCAGCAAAATGTGTGTGTGTGTGTGTGTGTGTGTTTTAAATAGGTCAAAAATTGCCACCTTTCTTTCTTTCTTTTTTTTAAAGTAAGTGTAATTTAATAGTAAAGTCCCACTTTAAATCTTCATCAAGGTATGGATGTGATCCTAAGTCCTCAAAGTCTGCCAAGATCTGGCAGCTCTTCAGAACGGGCTTTGAGCAGACATATGGAGGGAAAGTGTATCTACTGTCTGAGAAACATTTAAGTAACAGGAGAGAAGTCCATTGCTAAAAGGTGGGTCACTGGATAGTGATTTGATTTGATTTTTTAAGCACAGCAATTCAACAGTATTGTCTACCAGGATGTGAAGGGAATGAGATGTGCATCAGTGAAGAGTGACCCCAAACTGATGAAATCCAAGTTTCTCTGGAATTATGAAAGTATTGTAATGTAACCTACTTTCCAAAAGCCCACCTTTTATATGAATTATGAATAGGCAAGGTAACAAAGTGACGAAGTAAATCACACACACACACACACACACACACACACACACACACACACACACCCACACACACACACCATGAATTTAGGATAAGTTTTCCAGTACTCCAGGAATACAGATCACAATCTTTATTTGCCTATACATTATAGGTGCGGGTCTCCTCCATGTCCTCCTCTAAATTCACTACAGGTACCCTGCCTAATGTGATGGGTAGGAAGGCTGCCTCAAGTTCTTTTATTGATGAGGAAGAAAAGAGTGCTTGAGGCAGATGGAGCAAGCAGGATATGAGATAAGATAAGAGATAAGATGCTGGATGTGATCAGCCAGAAAAGTGATTAAAGAAGACTAGGCATGGAAGCCCCCACCATGGACTTATCTGTGTGCTTTCACAAAGCACCCTCGACTATAGAACAGCTCTTCCCCTCCCCTTTCCTGTTCTCTTTGATTATCACCTCCGGACTACCTGGTATCCCAGACATTTTGGAGCTGTGCTTGCTTCTCCCATTCTCTCGTCCCCTTCCCCCATTCCATAAAATTGTATTTAAACCATACCTTTGACCTGGCTAACAGCCTTTGCCTCCTATGGGAATCAGGGACTGCTCAGCTTTCTTATGAGAGCAGGGCCTGTGGCCTGTGCTCTGCCTCCCACGTGGAGGACAGCCGGCCCGCTTGGGTATATCACTCCATTAAATGCCTTTAACTTAGAGACTGTCTGAGTAAATTCTTTCAGGATGCTAGGACCCACATGTCTATTCCTCATCATTTCAGGTAGCATCTCAAAATTCTTAGGGTTCACCTGGACTCGTCAACAATGGCTGCAGAGAAGGTCTAAGTGAATTCTTTCACACTTGAACCAGCTCTCCCAACTCTAACTTCAACAACATGTTGGATAGATACCAATGACTCTCCTTTGTTTTGTAACCCATCAAACATGGGATAAGAATATTCATTTGAAGCAATTTCAAGCTATGTTATGGAAAAATGTCTTTATCCTTTGGCCCAGAAATATCACTACTAGGCACATGCCATAAGAAGAGCAATGATAAAAAGAATCCCAAAGAAACCAAAATATTTTAAACAGTATTGTTTTTTGTTTGAAAAGAAATTAGATGCCCATTGACTGCCTTTAAAAATTGTGGTACATGAATGTCATGCAGGAATCCTTAATCTTTTTTTGTCTCATGGTCCCCTTTGGAGGTCTAGTGAAGTTTATAGACCCTTTCTCAGAATTATTGTTTTAAATGAATAAAATTAAATACATAGGATCACAAAACAAAAAATCATATTGAAATACAATTATAAAAAAATTGTTTGCAGACTCTATGTTATGAAACTCTTAATGGAATGGGATATTACCATCCTGTAAAGAATGATGAATACAAAGAAACATGGGAAGACATATGAAATGATGGAAAGTGAAGTAGGCAAAGCCAAGAAAACCATATTTACAGGGACTAGAACAGTATAAATGAGGGAGGGGAGAATCAGTGAGTGCTGTGAAATTATAATGATCAGGCTTGGCCCCAAAAAAGAGATATGGCATTGCAACTCCCTCCCTTCTTAGCAGAGGTGGACAACTGTGGGTATAGAACACTGACTACAATTTCAAACTCATTTGATGGGTTCATTGATTTTGCTGAACTGCATTTTCTCCCTCTTTTATATAAGGGATGTCTCTCTAAGAGGGGGAGGAATATAATGGAAAATGTAAATGATATCAAAACAAGATAATCAATAAATTTAAAAAAAAAATCCATCTCAGAAAGCATCTTCTCCCAATGACTTTTAGATGATACTATGTCAGTGAACATAATCCAAATGCCTTGGGTCATTCCACTGATGCACTCTTATTTGCATATAAAAAGAAATCTTTACAATTAAACACCAAATAGTTGCATCTCCTATCGTCTACGGTCAATTAGATGTGACTTTAGCATTCACATAATTATAGCAGGGAGAGCAAGCAATGTCAGAAACTCGAACATCTCCTAGGTATCTGTCAGAAGTGTCAACTAGGCTTTTCCACTAGAGGATCTGAAACCTTTCAGCAAAGGGGGAAAAATAGTGATAATCCTAGAATGTAAAGCCTGTGCACTTCTGGTGAGGGTGCAACACTACTTATAACATTGGTAACAACACTAGAAAAAACTAAGCATAGGGTAAGTTAAGAAAGTTATGCAACACATTACAGTTCCACTAGGCTAGGTTCTTTCCTCCCCCATACCAATCTCTATCACCCAGTTTATTGTTTGGAAGTAAAAATACAAATCAATTCCTAGGGATGTTGAGGAGACCAATCTCTTTTGATGGTGGGTGTGGAAAACTCCCAGTACAGGGAGAAGTTGATGGAGTTTAGAGAAAATTCAAGAAAATCAGCTCTTCCCACATTCCCTGTACCTTCTGATTTAGAAACTCACTGCTATTTCCAGCCCAAGTAACATCCTCCTCCTCTCCCATTTGCCTCCACATGACATGGGCCCATCTAAGAATATAACTTCAAGTAAAGAAATCCCATCATAAGTGCTTATTCTTACTGGCAAAACTGAAACCTGGAAAGCTCAGGCCTGTGAGAAAGAACTTTTGAAGGGCAGGTAAGCCGAGGCCCTCATAGAGAGTCTCGCTGGCCTCCTAAGGCTCTATTTTAGATGAGGCCTCTCTCTGATTACATAAAAGGGCATTTAAAAATTATGACAGAGAGAAAGGTGGACAGACCTGGCAATAGGCAAAGGTAGAGAAAAAGAGATTCATTAGGAAAAAGATATCGGCCCTTTTGAGTTTTCTTTTCCTAAATAGTAGTATTATACCCTACCATGTGACCTTTTCCCCACCATAGATGTGTGTGTGTGTGTGTGTGTGTGTGTGTGTGTATGTAGAAAGAGATCAGAAAGGGAGAGAGAGAGATCAAGAGGGAGAGAGAAAGAGGGGGGAGAGAGTGGGGGAGAGAGAGATCAAATTTTAATTTCAAGAAAATCACAACACACTTTTAAGGAGTGTTTGAGATGCCCAATATTATACTTAGTTCAGTTCATGAAGATTTGCTTTCTACTACCAGGCTCCTGAGTATTATAGGCTAATATTCTATAATTGATCAAAGAAACAAGTCAGGACTAGTAGACTGAGGTCAGGGATAGTGGTGGGGGGAACGAGTGAAGTAGGGAGAGGCAAAAGATGAGTCTCTTTCAGTCATCCATAGTCTAATCAGAATATTTTCCCAGAGATAACATTCTCACTCCAGGAAAAAAGGTACTTAGGCACTTATCAGGGCCATATGGAAATCCAATCTAGCCTCCCCCCATCAGTATCCTTGGGATTTTTTGCCATATGGCTATAAGGAAATACTTTGGGGCACTTTAATAAATAACTTTCTAGGTATGAAGTCCAAGGAAAATCTGCTTAATATCAAATTAAACGCAGCTTAGAGTAGTAGAAAGAGGAATAGAATAAAAGACAAAAGACCTGGTTTCAAATTCCATTTCTAACTTTGTGCCTCTATTTTCCTCAGCTACAGATTGGAAAGAATACTGATCTGTGGCTCACCTCCCAGAGATGTGGGGATAGCATTTGAATCTGTCAAGAGTTACATAAATATTATCATATTATAACAAGGTGCTAGGGGAGAAATGACATGTGGTAGAATCAGTCTTGGAGTCAAAAAGACCAGGGATGTAGTTCTGCCTCTGATAAATACTAACCACCTAACAATGGGCAAGTCACTTAATCTCTAGTGACTTTGAGATTATAATTATTCAATTGGCAATTGTTAAATGCTTAGGTACTGGGATACAAAGACAAAATTTTAAATCACAGATGAGTCATCTGTTTGCATTAGCAAGGGAGTTTCCATACCAAGTGTTCCCTCTAATGAGGAAATCATAGATCTGGGAACTTTCCATCTCCTTTCTCCTCATCACTCCCCCCCCCCCCCCCACTCCCACAAAAAAAAAAGTCAGTTTTCATTAATAGAAAGCAAAATGAAACTTAAGAGACTACCAACCTCATTGACCAAGTTAAAAGTGGATACACAGTAGATAAGTTTTGAAACATAAACATCATGACAACCTTCAACTCTATCCTTGGCAATTGGAGTCTACCCAGGTTCGACTACTTGACAACAGTGAGCACAGAGGTGAGATGCAGTGACATTTGGAAGAAGGGAGCACTGAGATGGACAAAGAAGAATACCAGTAAGATATGCTGTCCTGGGGCTAAAGGACAAGAGTTGTTCTTCAGTGATCCCCCAAGCACCATCTCTGGGAAAGTGATTCATGTGGCAGACATGGTATAAGACCAATCGTAGCCACAAAGCCACTGGCAGCTAATGTCCAGGTGCATTTGTTCTTGAGATTTTTATCGTCTACCTGGAGTTCTAAAACAGATGTTGCCGGGACCCCTACTGTTTCTCATTAACACTGACAGCAGTTCCAGGAGACCCTAATTAATATTCGTAACATTCACACTTTGTGCTAATTACAGCTAATATTTAATTAAGAGCGCTGCACTTTGTGTGGAATTTCTTACGAGCAGCTTTAAACTACTTTTGATGCAGCATCTCTATCTATCCTGGGAAACACCTCCAGATCCCTGGTCCAGAAAGTCTGGTTTTGTCCCAGATCAGGTAGTTGAACAGGGTAGAACCCTAAATAATGAGACAGTAAAAGGGCTGAATTTTCATTGCAACCTCCTCATAGGTTGAGGACATATCATTTCCTAGACATGAAAGGAAATATGTTCCCAGTTGAAACTTTATAATCCCTATCTCAGCCTTGCTATGACACTGTCAGGCATCATTATTTGGGGGGCAGTTTTGCTAGACATGGACTTGCGCATCTATACTTATATCTCCTTTTTTTTTCTTCCCCTACCCTTTCACTAAGCTAGGACTTAAAACAATTTAAAAACAAACAAACCAGTAGTTACTTCCCCTCATTCCCTCTTATTGCCCTCTTCCCTAACCAAACACCCAGCGACATACAATGATGCACACATCTCCATGTATCCCCTTTAAGGGATTTCAAAAATCAAACATGTAGTTTGTGAAACTTAGTTTTTCTCTGGGGTACTGCAATATGCAATGACTACTATTAGTATGTATTTTAAAGACACACAAATCACCCATTTGGGGTTATTGTGATTCCCCATTTGCATCCTAGAAGGTAGAATGTATAACAGTATGATTACAGGAAAACTGCTAGTAGATCCTTGCACACTGCTGGAGAAATACACAACATGTCTATTAATGTACTAGACTTGGGTTAACATTTACAGATGTGCCAAAAATACAATCAAGCTGCAACTCCATCATTACATCGTATGCTATTTCCTTCCGTGTTTTTCATCTAATCAAAGGATACTTTAAAAATATATATAAAATACATCTGATGCCTAGTAAAAAGAAAATCTCATCTAAATTTAAAGTTGTTTTTAACTGAGGCATGGAAATGCCAGGAAATTATCTCCATTTTAAAACTAATGCACAGTCTGGCTACTATGTGTGACAATGGTGTGTTTCTTTGTGTGAGCAGATTCATATGGTCAGTGTGGCCCTCCCCTTACATACAGAGAACTCTTTTGGGTAAGTGATTCATTCTGTACCCTAAGTTATCCTCTTTAAGGTGGGCTAAGGGGAAGAGAGTGCTTTATGTCAGACCTGGCACATCCATTTTTCTATGTGGTTTAATAAAGTACTTTTTGGCAAATGAAAGAACAAAGGGTGGCAGACAGTCAGACTTTGCAAAATGTTTTGGCCTGAAATCTAATGAAAACCACATTTCACCTCAAAAATATTCTTTACGTGGCAGTATATAAAATCCAGTTTATTGCTTTCAACTTAAACGCTCGGTTTTTCAAGAGTGAAAAGTGCCTGAATTTCATAACCATCAATACTGACTTAAAATCCTACAAGTTTTCAACTTTAAAAGGCAAAGTTTTTGAAGCCCCTCTAAGATTCCCCCCTCCTTTAGGCTTTAGTCCTTCAAGAGCCCTTTCTCATCCTGAAGAAGCTCTTCCATTCCAAAAACACCCTTTATAATGAAGAAATACATGAAAGTGTGAAGTCTTAATAAGCCAGCTGAGTCCATCCATACAGCAAAAAAAGATAAGTCACTCCTCGGGGCCTTCCCCCTCCCATCCCACCAGTACCACCACACAGGAACATCAGTTTACTCTAGAAAATGACTGTTCTTGGTGATTGCCTACAGTTTTAATCTTGCTGACAGTTTTTTTTTTTTTAAGTTGAGTTTAGTAGTTTGTATGTTCAATTTCTTTAGTCAGAAATACTGCATATTCACAGAAAGCTTCTTGTACTGTAGTTAAATGAGCCAAACTACATCATTTCCTCAGGGCATTTAGACAAAGAGGAAAAATGCAAAATTACCCCATTAACCTGCAGTTGTTTATAAGACCATCTCAGTTAGATCAAGCACAGCAGACAGATAGATAGACAGACAGACAGACACACACACACACACACACACACACACACACACACACACATACAAGCACAATCACACAATCATTGCTACAGCCTGCCTTCCTTCAGAATGAAGCAAGAAGTGAAATGGGTATCACAGGAGGCTTTCATTCAGTCAAGCAGCGTAATAGGAGAAAGGCCCCTGCTTTATTCAAATCACAGTTTCAAGTGAAAGATAAAATGGAAAAAAAAATACCTGCTGCACCATCCTGTTTCCTTTATCCTCCATAAACTTAGCAGCTGTTCTAGTCCCAGGCCATAGAGCATCTGCCCAAGGCAAGCATCAATTATGGATGAGGGTGTGTGTGTGTGTGTGTGTGCTATGTAATGTGTGGATGAATGTGGATGATAGGGGTGTTGAAGGAGGGGGAACTAATGCAAGCCTTGCTGACCTCCCACTCAACATCTGACTGCTCCCAAAACCTAATCCAGATGGGACTGTTTGCTTGCTAGGCCTTGCCCCATCAATCACAGCAGGCCCCTCCTCTGGCTCCTGCTCTGAGTTATAGAGTGCACCACTGAGCAGATGATTATATACAGAAGAAGAAAAAACACAGCTTGACTACATTAATAGCTGTTTAAAAAACATTAGAAATGCTACTATATATGTTGCCTCAAGCTGAAATTTTTCATTACTAAACTAAATATATTGTATGCAAAGTTATAAAATTTACTAGAGGGGTTGGTCCTTTTATTTTATTTTATTTTATTTTTTTATTTGGGAGGCTGGATGGCAAGGGATCAAAGAAGGATAGAAATAAGTATACACCAAAAGGGAGGGGACAACTAGCCAGACTGATACGGTATGCACTTGAGATTAACATCTGATTTATGGTGATGCTTCTTCATTAATGGTAAACTGCAATATTTTTTTTTATTCCTTATGGAGCTTCCATCAATAATGAATGCAGCCTCTTTACTTTAACTTAAATATACTTTGTTCTTTCCCTGTGATTAAAAAAAAGAGAAATGTCAAAACGATTTCCGTTTTTTTATTTGGCCTCATCTTTCTCGTTCACCAAGGGAAAGATTTGAGAGGCACATCTAACCTTCCTTCTAGGGAGCCACTCAGTGGAGTAATGCCTCCCTATTAAAAGAACAGGTCTTGAGACTCTGGAGGGATGGCTGAAGTTTCAAAAATGATTAAACTTGTAATTAAATCACATAACAGAGAAGAAGGCAAAGGCAGAACAAGCAACCCCAAAGAATTCAACTTTCCTGACAATCTGTCATAGGTTGTCAGAAGTTACAAGATTCGGTAGCCCATCAGGGGAATTTTTTTATCCCCAATTCTCCCAGAAAAAAAAAAATCTAGATAAACAGTATTTGCACCATCATTAAACTTCCATTTCCAATCACACCCAGGAGACATCTTTAACTCAGCTATATCAGCAACTAGTCAGGAAGGATAAAAACAGCACTGCCAAGCTCCTCCCAAGGACTTTAACAGCTCCTTACCCCAAATCAGTGTAGTATAAATGGAAGAAAGGGGGAGAGAGAGAGAGAGAGAGAGAGAGAGAGAGAGACAGAGAGAGAGAGAGAGAGAGAGAGAGACAGACAGAGAGAGAGAAAGGAGTTACAAGATGGGGGATATAATCTCTGCTCTGCTTCTAACAAGTTGTGCAACACTGGACAACTTCTAGTCAATCCATCAGTTAATCAACCAACAAGCATTTAATAAAATGCCAGCTATGTGCTAAGCATTGTGTTAGGTGGAAACAAAGCAATCCCTACTGTCAAGGAGCCTGTGATCTAAAAAAGAGATGACAAAATATATGTGTAAATAGGCTCGCTGGATCATAGATTTAGATCTGCAGAGGAATTTCAAGTGGCCATCGAGTTCAAATACTTCCTTCTAATAACAATAGTTGACATTTATAGAGTACTTACTATGTGCCAGGAACTTGCTAAGTGCTTTAAAATTATTATCTCATTTGATCCTCACAAAAACACAAGAAGGTAAACAAATGCTAGTATTATTCCCATTTTATAGATAAGGAAACTGAAGCAAACAGAGGTGAAGTGATTTATTTATCCAAGATCACACAGGTATTAAATGTCTGAGGCCCGATCTAAACTTAGGTCTTCCTGACTCTAGGCCCAGTGCTCTATCCATTGTACCATGTAGCTTTTGGAATCAGGAAGACCTGAGTTTAAATCCACCTTCAGAAACTTACTAGCTACATGACCCTGGGCAAGTCACTTCATCTCTGTTTGCTTTAGTTTCCTCACCTATAAAATGGGGAAAATAGGAACACTTACCTCCCAGGGTTGTTGCGAGGATCAAATGAGATAATTGGAAAGCACTTAAGACAGTGGCTAGAATATATCAAGTACTATATAAATGTTTGTTGTTGTTGATTCCTTTTAGAGGTGAGGCCCAGAGAAGTTAAGTGATTTACCACATAAGGATGTGGTAAGAGGATGGATAAACACAAATAAATCTGAAGTAGTTATGGAAAGGAGAGGACTAGCTGTTGGGGGAATCGGGAAAGGCTTTGTATAAACAGTCTTTTTTGAATGTGAACCACTCTGTGAGCCTTGGTTTCTTCATCTATAAAATGCAGAAATGATAGGTGATCCTTAAGATCCTTCCCATGTCTAATTCCGTAAATATATTCTCATTGCTTAAAGATATAACTAGATCTCTCTTCAATGTTCACTCTGTAGCTCAACTTAGTCCAGCAGAAACAGTGATATTTTTGAGGGAAATGTTGTTGTTCAGTTGTTTTCTGTCACATCTGACTCTTCATGACTCCGTTTGGGGTTTTCTTGGCAAAGAAACTGGAGTGCTATCCATTTCCTTCTCCAGCTCATTTTACAGATGAGGAAACTGAGGCAAACAGGGTCAAGTGACTTGCCCAGGGTCACACGGCTAGTAAGTGTCTGAGGCCAGATTTGAACTCAGGAAGATGAGTCTTCCTGACTCCAGGCCCAGCTCTCTATTTACTGTACCACCTAGCTGTCTTTCCTTGAGAGAAAGAAGCTGGGTTCAAACCTTTGCTTCCCTGCTTACTTCTTCTGTAACACTGGACAATACGTTTAACCTCTGTTGACTTTAGTTCCTCATATATGAAACAAAAGAGTTGGATTAGAAGACCTCTGGAGTCTTTTCCAGCTCTAAATTGAACATCCTACGAGCTGCTTAGACATCCCTTATCCATCAGCCCTCTGGACTTGGTTTAAAAAGAAAAGTCTGGAAATTTTCCCCTAATAAACTTACCAGTGAATGGTAAGTTGTGTGATTTTTCTTTTTATTTTAAAGAAACAATAAAATCCTCAAAACCCTTGTCCCAAAGCATTGAGAACTTTCAAAATGGCAGGGGTCAGGGTAGAGAGTGAAAGAGAGAGAGAATAAATACTTGAACATGAACCTGTTGATAATAAATATTGGTTTTTGCTTGCTTGGATTAAGACACTCACTTTCATAAAACAGTCCCATTTCTGAATGTCACACATTCCTGGAGAAAACATCTCACAGTGGGTTATCATGAGGTAAAATCTTAGCTATGGGTGTGTTGTTGCCTATTTGGACATGAAAAAAAAAACCCAACTGAAGGGCTGGCAAAGAAAGAGCCTTCGGTATTCTCACTCTTCAGATGGGCAGAATTAAATGTGAAAAAAGTGAGATGAAAAGTGGCAAAGAAGCACAGATGGCCTAAAAGTATAATCCTTTCAATCTGCATGTCACGTGATCCTTTCCAAAGTATTTTCAAGTATACAGTTTCATTTGACCATCATCAACATTAAGTTGATGGGGCCATATATTGTCCCCATTTGAAGGGAAGCAGAGGCACATATGTTAAGAGAGCTGACAGAAGTCACATAGCATGTTAGTGGCAAAGTCAGGAGTGAACACAGGTCACCTGACTCCTACTGTTCTTTTCAGCATCCTATGTGCCTCTCCTTCACTATGGGAAAGGACATGTTATTCTTCCTGGTCAACGGCCTATCACTGTGTAACTTGCATCAGTAATTAATAAAATGTTATCCCAGGGGCCATACCACTTCCCAAGATGCACAGTAGGGAAGAATGTAAAAACTATTTGGGAAAATAATGTAGATTTTTTCAGTTATCTCAGAACGAAGGACTTGTATTAATTCCTCTAATTAATACATAATAATCAAATGGTCTGGGCCAATCAATAACCCTCCTGTGTTAGAAGCAAACATTCCATTCTAGTCCCTCTCTGAGAAGCAAATTGACCTGGAAATGAAGTCGCATTTCCCAGGGATAGACCCTGTTATGTCCCTCTTTCTATAAATTTCTAAAAAATGCTCAATATTTGTAAATGTTCACTCAATATATGTTAACCCTTAAAAGAAAATGCACTTCAGTGGAGTGGAAGGTTGAGTGAAACTCCACCATCAGGGCCCAATACAACTAGTTAGTATTGTTGGGATTCAGAGTTCTGAATGAAAAGTAACAACAGAATCTGAATGAAAGTACCAACAGAAAGTAACATGTTGGTGCTCTCTTGACTGAAGGAGTTTTAAGGTGGCTAAAATAATGAGATGATGAGCCACTCCAATAAGCATCCTTACTCCACTATAGAGATTGAGTTATGGCTTAGGGTAGATGGTTGTTGTGGAAAATGGTAGTGATGTTGAGGAAGTGTCTTTTGAGAAAAATCACACTTTTTTCCACTTCCAGTCTTCATTTAACATTGTCGGTCTTTAGTATTATTGCTCCTCAGAGTTGTGCCTTTCAAGGGTTTCTTAATTTAACCTTAAATTGAAAAAAGATATTACCACCTCAAGACAAAAATGCTTTTCTCAAGAACTTAGCCTTAAATCGATGGCAACTTTTCATCATTCGAAGTGGCAAGAGAAATCAGTGACTATCATTAGTTCTACTTTACCCAAAAGTATGTTTTTGCATAAGAACCACCTAGATTCACAAAAGAGTACAGAGAAGAGTTTGAAATATTTTCTCCTCCCTAAAAGCAAATGGGAAATTATGGAAGCATGTGAAGAGTTAATAGCATCACTCCTTTATCATACAGAATCGAGGTGTAGTAAGCCTTAGGAATTTTTCTGACCAGTCTAATGAAGACATTGCCTATTTTCCTTACCTTTCCCCGCTCATTCTAAACTCAGCTCTGACTTTTAAAGTTTTGGCCTCTTTCAGCATTGACCACCTTAGAGCTTGAAAAGATTAGCCAAACCACCGAGTGATTTTTCTGCATGAGTGGAATTTTCACTGGTTATAATATTCTGATTTTATTTTCTAAGAGGTAATGTTGGAAAGTGACATAATCCATTGCTCTTGCAGGATGCCAGCTTTGAATTCTTCAACCTCTTTGTGGCCAAGATGTGAGATGGAGTCTTCCAAAATCCATATCAAACCAATCCAGTATTCCCAGGATGGATTCCTATGGTGAAACTATTTCACTCTCCTGATCAAAAATCTTTAGTAGTTTCTTATAATCACTAAGACAAAATACAAACTCTTAATCTGGCAGCTATAATCTGATCCCAACCTGCATTTCTAACCTAATTTCTCTTAACCAGCACCTAAGAGTTTTATTTATACTAGACATTTGATAAAAGTTTACTGGTGAGGGAATGGATAAATGGATGAATGAAGAAACACAATGTCACACTAACTCAGAAAATCCCAACACAATGGTCATTGGATAGGGCTCCCTTTGGGAAAGAAATCCCTTTATCTCAGTATCAAACTTAGCTGGACCATGTGCAATCAGAGAGCGAGCAGGGTAGTTGAACATGATACAATCAATCGACAAATATTTATTGTTCATCTCTGTGAGGGCATACACATACCAAACATATAAATAAATCAGATCTGGTCCTTCACTAATAGGGACTCTAGGGATGAATAAAATAGTAGTGAGGTCAATGATAATAGGAAGTTCAGTGAAGAGATATACAATGAGCACTATACGTGGCCGTCAGTTGTCTACTCAAATTTGGTATCTTAGTACCTGACTTCTTTCTATATATTGCAGTTGTCATAAAACATTGCTATCTCTTGCTCTCCAAGAGCTCTAAGCTACATTCTTGCCTTACAACATTCACAATTAATCACAGGGTCAGGCTTCAGATACCATATGTCTGAAAAAGTCCTCTTTATGATGTAGTCAAAAAGACTCTTGATTTGACCAGAGTTCTTTGGTCTCATACCTCTTTCAAATGCCATCCATGCCACTTTCTACCTATGTGACCACTCTGAGACTCAGTTTCCTTTTTTGTAAAAGGAAAAGATTGGACTTCTGAGTTCACTTTCAGCTCTAAATCTATTTTCCTGTGAAATATTGTGATTAATTTTCCTTCTTTCTTCACCCTTTGTTGTTTACAAGTCCTGGTTACTGGCAGAACTGGTGCCCTATAACTCCTAGCCTGGAAAGCCCTCTCCCAGACTTCTCCCTTTTATTAAAACCTATTTTTAGGAAAGATTCTGCTATATCTGTCATTTGTACCTTTATGTGAATATGTCACATTTGCAATGCAAGACCAATTTCTAATAGAATGAAAGGTTTCACAGGATCACCAAATCTCAGGATTAGGAAAAAACCTCAGAGATTACCTAGTCCAATTTGTACTTGAGCAAGAATGTCCCTTAAAACATTCCCAATAAGTGGTCTCTCAGCCTTTGATTGAAGACTTCCTTCATACATACATACTATGTACTAGGCACTGATGATACAAATACAGAGGGGGAAATAGTCCCTGCCCTTATCAAGGTAAACAAGGATATTTTAAAAGCAAGAGCTCTTCCTCAGACCTCCTGAAATCACATTAAAGCAGTGGCCATATATTCTGTGTAGTCTCTCTTTGGTCCCTTCTCTTTTCCAAAATGTTACTGCAACAAAACCATTATTGCACTAACTGCCATTCCCTTAACTCTCTTGATCAAAGCTTCTCAACTTCCCATCTCATTCAGCCAGCTGATGTTCTGTTTCCACCTGTCTTGATCAAATTGTATAATATATGTAAAGTGCTTTGCAAAATTTAAAGAACTATATAAATGTCAACTATTAACTATTATTATTGCTTTCCCTTAATGTTCCCGCCCTGTCCTTTCATTCTACTAATGAGGATTTGCTCTTTTTCTTCGTCATCATTTTTTCCTCCAAATTCCTTGCCCACTTTCATACTTTCACATATACGTGGACCTGGAGCAGCTTCTGATTTGTCATATGTCACCTGTCCTTCCAACTATGATATAACACTCTCTGTGTTCTCACCTAATTCAGGAAATTTCTCTAAAATAGGCAAATTGGATTAAGACTGTCATTTCCCCCCTGGTTTCTCTCTACATACCTATTTCTTTTTCCTATGGGCTTTGCTTCAAATCTATTAAATGAAAGAGCAGGAATAAAAAACAAACTAAATATCATTCTAAAAAGTGGTCATCGTTGATTTGTCTGAAACCTATGAATCTATCTTATCTATAGATGTCATAAAATCACATGCTGCAATAGAAAACTTACAGCTTTGCTACCTGGTGAAAAGTTCAATAGAATGTAAGCTCCTTGAGGTTAGAGACTTATTTGGCTTGGTCTGTAGTACTGAGGATGGTGCCTTAGATATATTTGGGCTCTTCATAAATGTTTGTTGAATTAAACAGTGTCTGGCACTTAACACAGTTCAATAAAAACTACTCGACTGATTGAGTGTATGAATCATACGATTAGCTCACTGAGGGCAGGATTTTTCTCCACGTACTATTTTCTATCTGCTCAGCATCCTGTGGGTGCTCAATGATAATATCTCTATCAAAAATGTGGACACAAATGCAGAAAGACATTCAAACAAATGAAAAATTGCACAACAAACTCAAAGAATGTGATAAAATCTAGGTTAATATGAAAATGTACAGAAATCAGTAAAAAGGAATTTAAATATTTTCTCTTGGAATACTAGGACCTATTTGATTTCTAAAATGCTTTATTTCTATAATGCTCAAAGCTTTATACATCTCCTTTCATGAGGCTTCATTTTCTAAAGAAAATAATGACCAGGGGCTAGCTTCAATAATCCCCAAAGGGTGGCATCAGTGTGGCATCCATATTCACAATGAAATTAGGATGAATCACACAGCTGTTAATGCTATTTAATTTAGTCAAATACATAAAAAGAAAAATGATGAATGCAGCCCCCTGAGTGTTCTGAGTGGCTTTAGTTATAGCCAATGCTATAGATGGGTTTGTAGGCAATATTTTTGGTAGAAATATATTAAATCAAATGTTTCTTTAAAAATAACCTATATTTAGCATAGGATCTTTTTAGAGGGAGCAGTGAAAGGGTCATTTTCCATGAAATAAGAATTGGGCAACCCAGAGAAGTTTTCATTTCACTCTGAACCATGTCCCTTAAAGAAATACACTAAAAATCTTGCCAATTGATTTTTATCTGCCATTAGGCCTAGAAAGTTACAAACCTTATGTCACACTTCTGGAAAAAGAATTGTGCAACATCCCCATATGAATGATTTAGCAGAAGATGGAATATCATAGCTATGGAAAAAGTGAGAGTTCTAGCTAAGAATAAATGCCAGGAATATAAGGCCACATCTATGTCATTCAACTCTCTATGGATAGATTCAGCCATTTTCCTTGTGTGCCAAACCCAAAGTCCTGATGAATTTTCAACACAGCAGGAAATCCAATAAATTAGCACCTTGGTGCACACACCTCACCAGTCATCCACTTCTCTCTTCTTTTTGCTAACCTTCACTCAGGACTTATTTCTCAACTGGCACTGATCCTTTGGTCATTAGGGCATGAGACATCTCTAAGATCATGGCACAGCAAATACTACTTGAATCAGCCTCTCATTAACTGTTGGCTGCAAATATTTTTAGCAGCTGGTTTTATTCTGTTAGGTTATATTCTGTGATTATTTCATACATGTAAATCTGGTTCTCCAATAAGATCTTAAATTCTCTAAAGGAAATTAAATGCTGTCTATGCTTTTGTATTTCCCACAATGCTAAGCAAATAATATGTTCTCCATATTTGTTAAACTGATTTTAACCCCCTTTTAAAAAGGACTTTACTGTGGTTACTTTAACAGAGACTTGTAATTTAATATGCTGCCATTTTTCCATTGTGCCTTACATTTTAGCCCAAAATACTTCCTAGAAAAGCAATGTCTTAAAAATGGAAGTCTGAAAGTATGGGGCAACAGAAGGATAACATAGACTGGCCATGGAACAGAGTATTAATATGCTAAGATGGACAATAAAGAAGACTGTTTCCAATGCCAGGAAGAAATCACTCATTTCCAGTTTGGTTAAATATAAGAAAAGGACATAAGAAAGGGGTGGATGCTGTTAGAATGACACACTCAACCAATGAAAGAAGTTAGACATGATAAAACATTATCAGACTTCAGAGTGAGTTCATAGAAGAACTGGCTACCAAAGTAGCAAAGGTGAAACTTGGAAGGAAGTAACCATCCCACCTTAAAATTTGTGGTAGATACAGAGGAGACTACTGGACATAGTCCAACACAGCCTGTGCTTTATTTTTAAGGATCTTATTTTAAAAGTTCAGAGAAAAGGTATGTGGGTTACCATGGCTTAAGCTTTTGCAGAAGTTGGTTCAGAAGGTGTGCATGCGCTCAACAGTGAAATTCTAATGATACAAACACATATGATTCTGTTAAGGAAGAAAATGAGGAAGCTTTTAAATGAGTTTGCACGATAGCTGCACTGGGAATTCTTTGGCCAACCCCAATTTGAAAAAGGTAGAAACAAGGCGGAAGCTTCCATACAAGATGGAAGCAAGGAGAGGGGTTAATATGAAGGTATGGTACAATTCTGTAAGAATGCCAAAAAGAGTGGTGCAGTGGAAATGCCCTTAGGCAAGTCAATGATGTCAGATCTATAAAATAAAGGAGTTGGACTAGATGACCTCTGAGGTTACTTGAAACTCTAACTCTAGATCTAAATCTATGAACAATAACACTCAATATGTATGAAGCTGGAGGGGAATTTTAAGGGACTTTTTAAAAACCTGTGTCAGGGCCAAGACAAAGATCAAAGAAAGGAAATGGGGCAATGATAACAGGTGACAGATTTAAATACTCAAATGGGTCTGTAATTTCATAGATTTTAATGTATTCTCTGCGGATGCAGAACATATCCCATTTGTGATGCCTATCCTGTGCAATTCTTCTCCGTGTTTTCTCATAATTCTGCCAAAAGGTCTCTATCCAACATGTTCTGGGCTTTTCATGCTTTCTCCTGACCTCTCAATTATGCCATTGGGTCACTCAGGCTTTCTACCTGTCATCTCTCATCCTCATCATGTGATCAGCCTATCTTTTTCTATCAAAGGTTTCCCTGATGACCTCTCTTTTTCAGGTTCTCCAAAGTTCCTCCTGTGTTATGCATTGCAATGTGCTCCTACCCACTATGCACAATTCCATAGCCCTCAGTGTGATATTAATTTTCAGTTTTTCAGAGAATATGATATACAATGTCTCATAGAGATCTAAAAGGAATAATGGTATTAAAATAATGGACCTTTGTTTCTGGGAGAAGTTTCCGTCACAAAAGGAGCTTTGCAATTTCCTGAATGCAGGCTAGCCGGTTCTCTTTTTAGATTCTGAGACTCTCCATTTGTACTGTCTCTCCCACAGATAAACACACTGATTGATAAGCTCCATAAATTGTCTAATCATCACATGTAATAATCTGGGCCACAGATATTTATTCACTTGCTGTTTACTGTGTGACTGGTCAAGTCAAATTCTTTGGGAGTGGTAATGCATTTCTTCTAGGAGGTTCTGCAGTGTTTTGAGGCTTATTGAAATCAGAATGATGTATTCCACAAATATGAACACTTGGAGGACCTCATTATCCACAGGGAATCTTTCTTCAACTTGGACTCTCCTTCATCACAGCAGCAAATAATTATGGTGACCACACATATTCTTGCTTCATACCTTGTATGAGGATTATGATCAGTGGTTCATTGAACAAGGTTATCTCTTGAATGATTTAGACTTATGGATGGGGGGATGGTAGAATTCCTCAGCTATTATTTTTGCTTTGTTTTACTTTTGAAGAAAATAATCTTTAGATTGTAAATTTCTATGGAAATTTGGTTAACAGGAAAATAAAACCTAAGACAAATAAAAAGAAGGTAAGAGAGCACTTAGCTGCCTACAATGAGCTTAAGCTATCAGATCTGAATGGACTTATCTCCCAGAGTACTTAAAGAACTTGAAGATATAATTGTTTAGAAATAATTGGTAACATTTGAACAATTATGAGAATCAAAAAAAAATGCCTCAGAACTAGAGAAAGAAAAATGTTGTCCTGATTTTCAAAAAAGGGAGAAAAGGTAGAATCTTCAAATTATAAGCTGGAAAATTTGACTTCAATTCCTGTCAATATTCTGAAATACCTTATTAAAGGTATACAAGTTATCCCTTCAGGTCAGGGGTGCCACACCTCCACAATATGGAAATCCGTGTAAAATTTTTTTGGCCCTCTCTTCATACCAAGAGAAGAAGTCTGAATTTTTTCTTTTTTCTTTTATGGGGTGTTTACAATACCTAATTGTAAAATTTGGGTTGATAATACTATATATATATATATATATATACACACACACACATATATATATACACATATATATATGTATATTATACATTTCTCAGTTTTCAAGTTTTTTCTGTGTAGTTTACTAGCCTTCATGGGTTGTCTGCAGCTTCCACAAAACTCCCCAAATTTTCTGCTTACTTTCTTATGCCGACCCACGATACTGTGATAGGGTAAGTCACAATGTGGAAGGGATAACTGTACAACCTGTATATGTCAGAGGTGGAATTTGAATTCAGGTCTTACTAGCCCCTAAGGCTAGATTTCTATCGATCATACCACACTAACTCTCATTTAAAAAGAAAAGGAGTGATAAAGTATCACAGAACCATCTGCTATCAGTAAAGTAAAATATAGCCCTGTGTGTTTCAGGTATATTCTGGATGCAATCGTCTCTGAAAGGCTGACCGGAGAACAGAACTTGCCGTTTGTAACATCATTTCTGTGGGAAATGTTATTCTGCATTCCATATGACTGATTTACACATGAACATTTACAACACAATCTGTTTATTGGTCTAGAACTGCTTTTTGACATATACAAAAGTTGGTTTGTCAAATACTTATGTCATTTAAGCAAGGGGCAGGGGGGAGGAAGCATATGTTAGGAATAAGACCTGGGTACCTATCCTGCCTCTGATATTTATCACCTTGTTAACCTTGGGTAAGTCATTAAATTCTCTGGGTCTCAGTTTCATTATTGGAAAAAAGGACTAGATGGCTTCTGAATTCCCTCGTAGGGAAGTACCACAGAAGACAGGATGGTACAAGGGAAAGAACATTGGCTTTGGAGTAAGAATACCTGGGTTTCAATCCCACTTCTGATGTTTACTCCATATATGACTTTAGACAAGTCATTTAATCTCCCTGGACCCTGGTTTCCTCATCTGTAAAATGAGGAGGTTCAACTAGATAGGGTCTGAGGTACCTTCCAGTTCTATGATCCAATGGGCCTTTATATAATTTTTTATATGTGTGTGTATATATAAACACACATACATACATACATACATACATACATATATATATATATATATATATATATATATATATATATATATATATATTTGTCACTGATTTGGATAAAGGCACAGATGACATGCTTAACAAATTTTTGCCCAAAAAAATATGAAGCTGAGAGGGATAAGTGATATGTCATATAACAAAACTGGCACATGTAACGATTTCAGTAGGGTAAAATAATGAACTCAATGTAATAAAATAATAGTAACGAATGTCCAGTTTCACACTTAGGTTCAAAAAATGTAAAAGTACAGAATGAAGAAGACAACTGTTTATGTAGGAAAAAAAATCTGGGCATTTTAGTAGACTATAAACTCAGTTATTACTATGATACAGCAGTCCCCAAAGATAATGTCTCTAAGGCTACATTCATAGAAGCATAATGTTCAGAACAAGGGAGGTGATAATCCCACAGTACATTAACCATATGTATCTGACCTGGAGTATCACATTCAGTTCAGAACCACATTAGGAAATTCTGTGACAAGTGTAAACACATTTACAGAAGGATGATCAGGACAGTGGGAGACCTCAAAATTATACTTTGCAAAGATTAATGAATTAGAAGAAGTGGAGATATTTAGCCCCAAAAGAAAAGGCTTATGGGGAGGGGGATATAAAAGTGGTCTTCAAGGATTTTAAATCCCAGAGGGGTTAGACTTGGTTCACTTGGTCCTAGAGGTAGAATAGGAACAATGTATAGAAATTTCGAGAACTGATTTCAGATTGGTACAAGGAAAAATTTCTAAATGATTAAATTATAATAACTCCTAATAATAGTTCAAAATTACATAGTGCTTCAAAATTCACAAAGCTCATCCTTCAAAACGACTTGTGAAATGGGAAGTATAGGCATCATCATTATTATTCCTATTTTATGTATTAGGAAAATGAGGTCAGAAGTTAAGTGACTGGTCCATGGATACAAGGCTAGTAAATGGTGAAAATTAAACTCCAGTCTGTCCTTTGGCTTCAAATTCAGTACTCTTCCTATTATTTCAACCTATTCAAAAGTGAAATGTTCTATCTCATGAAGGGGTAAGTTCTTCATTAATGGCAGTCACCAATAGATTTTGATGAACCTTCTGTCTCATATTATTGGGGAGGGTCCTACTCAAGTATAGCTTAGAGTCAGGTGATGCCTGAAATCCCCTCCAATTTTTAGAGTTTTGTAGATTCTCAGAATGAGACCAACCAAGGGATAAATGAAAAGTGAAATAAATAAACTTCATTCAACTAATATTTTTGGACATATATATATGGCATTGTGTGGGATATGAAGAACTAAAAAAACTCTCATGGAGTTCACAGTAGAGTCAAATAGGTTAAATAAAATACAAACCACAATGTGAAAATGAAATATGAAAGGCACAAAATGTTTTCAAACTCCTGAAGAAAGATTTATTTTGCCTTGGTGAGGATGGGAGGTGTGTTAGAGAAGGCTTCAGAGAAGGAATGGTATTAGAGCTGCCACTGAAAAAATGAGTGAGAACTAGACAAGAGAAGCTAGTTGGGGCAGAAATAAGAGGAGGACAAAGAAGGCCTTTTCAGGAAGAAGAAATATAATGAGTGAAGGTATGGAGGAAGGAAACCTTAGGAACTGTCCAGGGAATAGCAAGAGTTCCAGTTTGGTTGCTATATAGTATGTCTGAAGGAAAAATATGGGGGATAGGGCTAGGAGTGTTGGAATAGAGCCACAGTGAAGAAAGCCTTGAATGCAAGGTTTGTGAAAAGAATGCTTGGATTGTAGTCAAGACACCTGGATTCAAACTGTAGGTTTGTTATTTGTATTTGCATTTATTGCACAGGTGATGGAGATCCACATCTAGAAAAACAGATATGAGATTTAAAATTCTGCCTAGGACATCACTGTTCCCTTGACAACTATCCTTTTGAAAAAGTAGAATCTAAAGTGGGAATTTGTTAAAAGTTGTGTGTGAGAATGAGAGCCAAAGCTCAGTCTCAATGAAGCTGATATGCTTATCACTCATATACTTTAAAGGGGCACAGATAGATTTGACTTGGTAAAGTTCAGTCTTGCCTGAAGGCACAGCAAGAGGTGAGATGATCTCTCCAGGCTCTTGCGGTCTGATGATGGTTCTATAGGATTCTTCTACAGATAATGGGAATGTTGCACAGGAACATAATAATGCCAGACACATGTAGCACAACTGAGGTCAGAAAGCAAAGGGGGCATATTTTAGTTTTATATTTAGCTACTTGACCAAACTCCCTTGTTGTAAAAGGGGGAAAAAATCCCTTTCTGGGCTTGGAAATCCAGTATAATGCAATTTCATGACATGTAAAAAGCTAGCTAAAATTAAAGATTTAAAAAAAAATATGTGTGTAAATATTCAAACTAAAATGTTTAAGCATCCCAAGCAATCAATCAGCTCAAAGATGGGTCCCAGTTCTAACACAACTGGGTCTCTACTAGGAGGGATAAAGGCTTATTTTCAAAGTTGTATGTTAACGACAACCATCCAGGATGTTTCACATTACAATCATTTTTCCAAAGGGAAAATGAGGTACAGAGGTGCTAACTTGGGCAACTTGCCAAACAAACTGAACCTCTGTATAGTTTGGCAGAATTACAATATTCTCTTGTGTCTTAGTCATTCTTTCTATCGGTCCCCAGCCAGTAATGTCCAATTCTTTCTGCCATGAGCTTCTAACCAACACTAACCATAAAGGGTGGGGTTTTTTTTCCCACCCTTGTTCTAGGATCACCCTTGGACATGATGATTAAAGTTGAACTGAAATACACTAATTCCAGATAATTTCTTAATTGGCACTAACAACAAAAGAGACAAACACTCTATGCCTTTTGACCAGAAATTCCACTGAGGTGAGAAGTCATTTGCCATAATAATGTTAACCCAGCTTATATCCTTGGAGGGAATGTGGAGCAGGCAACAATGGGAAACACTGGTTCTCAAGACAGAGACCAAAGGAGTCTAGGGATATGTATCAAACAGAAAAGACTTCCAAGTACCCAGTGCCTCCCCACCGAAGGTCATCTTTGCCATTATTTAACCACAGAATGGGGTCTAGAAACCAGAGTACATCAACATCAACAAAGCAGTCTCTATTCCATTTGCTTCAATTTTCTCAACAGTTCAATTCAGTTCAATTCAATAAGCATTTATTAGATATGAACATCATACATCCTGCTAGGTACTAGAGACACAAAGACAAGACAGAAAGCATTTCTTGTCCTCATGGAGCTTACTTTGTACTGGAGTATACAATATGTAAATAGATAAGTGGGATTCCTCTTCTCCCCCCAAACAACTGGGGGAATTGAGCAAAACTTCCTGGAAGATGGTGGCAGCTGTACTCAATTCAGGAAACAAAAGATTGTTTCATTCACTCCTTACTTTCTGGCTTCCTGTCTTAAATGAAACTGCCCTCTCTATTGGCCCCCTTATTATCAAATCCAATGGATATTTTTATTCCTGCTCCTCCATTGTCTCTTTGAAGACAAAGGGGTTGTGTTACTAGCATGGTGATAAGATAAGAGGTAATCAGTTTAACTTGAGAAGGTCATCTCATTCTGTGGAGCTGAAAAAAATACAGAGCAGTAGATGCCAAGAGGAATGAACCACAACGTCTAGTTTTTGAACTCTGAAAAGGAAGGCATTGCGAGGAGTTTGTTACTCCACCCTCCAACTCTCCAATCAGAGGGCAGAGGAGGCTGAAGGAGGTGGTGTCAGTCAAGGCTTGACTACATCTCTATTCCCAATTTCCAAATCCTTATTTCTAACTGCTTACTTGGATATTTTTACCTGTATTTTCATTCAGGTATCACCTGAAACTCAAGACTTCCAAGATAAAATTTAAAATTCCCAAAAGAGCCCTCCTTCTGACTTCCCTAATTTTGTCAATGGTTTCACCACTCACACAATCTCCCAAACTTAAAATTTCACTTTCCCTGAACTCTAACATCCATGTTCTGTACCATGTGCCATGTCCTGCTCCCTCTGTCACTATAGTTTCTCTAAAATCTGTACCTTCTCTTCTTTTTCCACTGCTGCCACCCATCTGGACCACTGCAGTAGACTGCTGACTTGTCTCCCCCCTTTCAGTCTCTTACCTCTGTCCAAAGCATTCTTTAAACCACTGCCATTAATCTTTCTTGGGCAAAAATCTGATTGTTACTCCTTTGTCCTGAACCTTTCAATAACTCCCTATTGTCCGCATAATAAAGTCTATACTCCTTCATTTGGCATTCAAAGCCATCTGGTAACTTTCTACTTTTTAAGCATTAGCTCACATTGTTCCTTTCCTCATGTGCTACATTCTAGCAAAGTCAAACTACTTTTCATCCCTTGGTATGTTCAGCACTTTCCTGGCTCTGTACCTTTGCGCATTCCATTCTCCTTGCCTAGAATGCCCTCTCCTTGGGCCCCATACCTGCTTTTTGAAACCTAGGCATCCTCCAAAGCCTAGCTCAATGCCACCTCTCTGATTTCCCCAACTGAAAATGATCTTTCTCCTAATTTGTGTAGAGCTCTATTATGGTCTTAGAGTATACACAGCAATACAGTGATGACATACTATTGCAAGTTTTATAAGTGTACTACTATCCGATTTGGTTATAAGTTTCAGGAAGGCAGTTTCATGACAGATAGGCATTTTATCTTAATTAGCTTTGTTACCTTCCTCTCTAGGTTAAAGTAGTACTCTACACAAAGTAGACACTTAATAATTGGTGGTGGAATGAATGAACAAATTAACAAACAAATGCCAGATGACCAGGTAGTGGTTTAAGATCTCTGGCTGATACTGATCCCTCCCTCTCCCTACCACCCGGAAAAGTACTGTGCCCACCACAGATATTTACTGGTTGAATTAATGAGATCAGTTGTATACTAGTAGGTTTGACTTAACCTGTAAAGATCAAGAAATAGTGACTTTGTGTTTATGAAGAATGTAGACATTTCCATATGAACCATTGTGGCAGGGGGCTATAGAATTTTGCCAAATGTTAGAAGGTTTGCCTGGCACAAAATATGTGGGAATGAATATTCTAACCAAGGGGAAGTCTGCCCACTAGAGTAAAGGAAGGGAAATAAAAATATATAAAGCAAAAATGGGATAAACTATTCTTCCTTTTGTGCAGGGTATTTAATTTTTATGTTTGTTATGAGTTCAACAATCATAATTGTCCCAAACCTAAAGAAAGACAGAGAAGAGGACTGGATAAAAAGCTGAAATTCTGCCACAAATAGTGTTTTTTAAAGACCATATAGCCAATCTTAACAATGTAACCATAAATAGTCTTATTTGTGTCCTATTCCATACTCTTCCTTACTTCCCCCTCTAAACCCTTTCATATGTTCTATTGGTGATCTTTGCCCATGTCTATCAACTCTCCTCACCAGTCCATCCCCAAATGAAAGAAGACCTCCCTTATAACATATATATATATATAGCCAAAAACAAAACAAAACAAACAGACAAATAACCAAATCAACACATGGGCTGTGTCTAAGAGTGAATGTCTATAAACTACTGTTCTTCAATAGGAATTTTGGAATTATTACTGATGGAATTTCACATTTCGATGTCAGTTATTCTAAAGACTACCAAGTGGCCATATGAAAAGTCAGGACCTTCTCATCCTAACCTTCTTTAATGATTGTAAACTTATATTATTGTTTAGACACATCAAATTTTTATTCATCAAAGACTGAGGTCATTAGACTCCACTAAAGTTCTGCTCCAATGTTTTACTGTGGCATGCTCATGACCCTGGGTTCTTAAAATCTTTGCCAGTAGAAAGCAGGCTCTGAAAGTTTCCATCAAACTGTAAAGGCTTTAAATATGGATCTACTGATGGACTGTATGTCTATAGTCCAAAGGATGACTTGACTGGCTCTGGAAAGATCTGTCACCTAGCTGAAAACAGAGCAAGGCATTTTCTTTTTAAAGTCCCAGTAAGTCTTAAAGCAGAACCATCTTGGCATAGCAGATAAAGGCCTAGCCTTGGTATTAGGAAGGCCTGGGCTCAACTGCTACTTCTTACCCATACTAGCTGTGTGACCAGGAGCAATTCACTTAAACTTCCAAAATGCAGATACAGACAAATGACTTCTCTATATTGATGGAAGGTGTGTCAAGTCTTCAACAAAATAAAATCCCTAAGCACACAAATGGCACAAAAAAAATTAAAAGTCACAGGATAAAAAACTGGCCAAGCTATAGCAATGAAGCTCACTATTCTCTATATATTCAGTTCAGATAGGAAGCTCACACATAAAGGATCCATTCAACATACCCACCCTAGGCTTGAGAGCTCCCATGCTGATGAAATCATAGGTCTGAATTCCTTACCCAAATGAAACAAAATTTCTGAAATACTATTTATCCAAGTCAAAAAGGAGTTGTTTTCTCCATTGGTGGATGGACTGCCCATAGTAGAAAGAGCACTACGCCTGGAGTCAGGAAGACCTGAGTTCAAATCTGGCCTCCGATGCTTATTAGCTGTGTGAACTTGGGCAAGTCAATTAACCCTATTGGCCTCAGTTTCTACATCTGTAAAATGAGCTGAAGAAGGAAATGGCAAATGACTCCATTATCTTTGCCAAGAAAATTCCAAGTGGGGTCATGACGAGTTGGACACAACTGAAATGAAGAACAACAAAAACTACTAAAGCATGACAGACGTAGCTATATACACAGAGGATGACAGTATTAGAGTTTTCTGACATTCCCCTCCTGAAAGGCAGAGAAGAGGTAACGTAGAGTTTGCATAGGCTTCTCTTATCTTTGTTTGGAGCTTCTAAGTTCCCTACTTTTACACAGGACACCAGTTCCCCTTCTCAAAGACTTTCTCGTGCCTCTGATTGAGCAAAGATGACCTTATTGGAGATGTCTGCAGGGTTGTTGCCTGTGTTCCTGCGAGGCTGGGCGAGATCACCATTTCCATTTTTGGCCCTGTTGTGCAATCATGGAACACAATGCTGGATGTTATTTACTTTCCAAGATTAAAACAGTTATCAAACCATCATTGGGCAAAGGCAAGGAGGGAGATTGGCTTCCTGCCTCCACATCACTTTGCAGTACTTGTTTATAGCTGAGATCATCAATGTACTTCTGAGTTAATGCTCACGTTAAGGTGTTTTTATCGTGTCTATAAATAACCGTTTTGACAATTTGGGCTGTTACCAAACAAACTGGGATGTTTACTGAGCCCAGCTCTTCTTACAGTTCTGCAATGCTGGCCTTCCTCTTGGCAGAGGCTGCAAAATCTGAGAGTTCTTTCTGCTTTTCCAAACTTATATCAAATTACCTAGAAGGGACAGGCTTTAAAGTCTCTGTATTTAAAAAGGAAAAAAAAAATTCACTGAAAACATTCTGTCTTGGCTACATAGAACCACATTGGCTCACTCAGGGTTGACTGTGTGCTCAGATCTATTTCAGGAGGGGGCCTTTACTTCACTTCTGACTTGACCCTCCTTCCCTCTTCTGCTCTCTTTTATATATTGCTTTCACTTATTAGAACATAAGCTCCTTGAGGGTAAGGATTGTTTTCTTTACTTCTACTAGTTGCTCTAATATTTAGCATTAGTTCCTGATCCAAAGTAAAAGCTTAATAAAGGATCTATCTATTTTCACTGTAGTTGGGATTCTTTTTCAGGTATACGTTGATCTAGGGGAAGATTGGCATGACAGGTATACAACAGTGTACAAGCTTGTACAACTTCTGTATAGTTGGTACAGAAATGCAGTGGATTTTGAGTAAGAGGACTTGGATTTATATTTCAGCAATGTCATTTACCACCTGTGCAACCTTGGGCAAATCCCTTCACTTCTTTGGTCCTCATTTTCCTTAATCTGTAAAATGATAGGCTGGATTAGATGGCGTCAGAGTGCTTTCTTGCTCTAAATCCGTGATCCTACATGACCCTTGCAGCTGAGGTCCCTTCCACCTCTAAACTGTGATTTGGTGATGCCTATCTAAGCTACATTCTCTGGAAGATCTTCTGCTTCCTTTTCTCAAGGCATCACTGTTCAGTGCTGAGGAAGGGCATGGACATCCACTAATATGGAGCAGTTTTGAATTACAGCTTTTTCCCCCCAGTCCCTACCTTTTGGCCCTCTCACATACTAATACTCTGGCTCTTGTCTTGGGATAGGCCACCACCTGAACTGAGAAAGTTGCATGGGAACTGCATATTTTTCATGACACTACAAATAACCTCCTCTAGCTGCTTATTTGGAAAAAATGTGTAACCTGTACATGAAAATTAACTGGCATACACCAAACCCAGAAATTATTATTTTTTTTTCTAAAAGAGAGGACAAATGGGTGGAGGGGAAAGAAAGCAGCACCAACCAATGAAAACACTCTTAGAAACTGGAACTTCTTTCTGGACTATCATACCTGCTTCCATTCCTCTATACTCAGTTCAGATGTAGATTGAGAAGAAAAAGCATGTATAGTAAATAGCAGCTATGTGTCAGGCGACACATCAGGTGACACAGTACATACAGTGCCAAGCCTGGAGTCAGGAAGACTCAAGTTCAAATCCAGCCTCAAACGCTTACTAGGTGTGTGCACCTGGGCAAGTCACTTAACTCTGTTTACCTCAGTTTCCTCACTTGTAAAATAAGTTGGAGGAAGAAATGGCAAACCACTCTTTTCCAAGAAAACTTACAAATAGGGTCACAAAAAAGTCAGACATAACTGAGCAACAATGACAACAACAGCCATGTGTCTATGGTCAAAGTCACCACTTTACAGGGTTCCACTTTCCTTATCTGTGAAAATGTGAATATCAATATTAGCACAATATACATCATACAATGATGTTTGGGGGAAAGTGTTATGTAACCAGAGTTGTCAATGTGAGCTTAGCATACACCATGTGGAATAACGGAAAGAGACTAGACTCAGAATCAGGAGAGACGTGAAAGAGAATTTTTCCCTTGAAACGTATGAGTTGTGTGAACCTAAGCATCTCACCCAAGTCACTGGAACTATTTTCTCATCTATAAAAGGAGAATAATAATAGTCCATTCAACTCTATCCCATTCTCCCATAGAGTTGTTATAGAGAGCATTCTTTAAGCTACTTACGAGTGCTATTTAAGGTCAGAAGTCACTTCACTGTTTTCCATGGTCTTTTATAGAAACTTTCTGGGGGGACATGGAGGTATATAGAGTAGGTGTGTTCTAGATCTCTAATCATTTGGGCAACTACTAATTTGGAACCCCTCTCCACCAGTGCAGATTGGCAACCCATCTCGAATCTGCAACCTTGGAGATCTCTCTCTCTCTCTTTCACTGAGAAATACAACTACCTGCCTGGGTCAGAGTCACCAAGATAGTATGTCTGAGGCTGCACTTCAGGCTTGGTCTTTCTGTCTTTACAGTCAGCACTTTAAAAACTATGCTCTGATGGGGAGAAAATTTGGAACTCAAAATCTTCTGGAAGTGAATGTTGAAAACTAAAAATAAATAAATTAATTAAAAAATAAAATAAAAACTATACTCTGCTATCTCTGTGCCATGCAACCTGTGAAAATACTGATAATGTTCCTAAATGAAATCAAGTCAGGGTCCAGTAATAATAGCAATAATAATAACAATCATCTTAAAGTACATGTGACTTGGCTATATGACTGCCCTTGTCATGGTTCCCTATAGGGAAAAAAAAAAGCCAACTTCCCTGGCATTTAAAATCCTTTACATGCTAGTGCCAGTCTTTCTTTCTAGGCTGATGACATATTCCACTCCCTCATGCTTTCAGTTCTCAAATCAAACCAAGCTACTTGCTGTTCCTCATATAAAACATCCCCATCTCCTGCCTGGGTGCCTTTGTCCCTTGGACCTGGAATGTTCTCCCTCTTTACCTCAGCCTCTTAGCAGTTCTCTTTCCCTATGAGCTCAGCTCAAGCACTGATTCTTATATAAGAAAACTTGTGCCCCCCCCAAAATTATTCTGTACATATTTATTTAGATAGGTAGATAAAAATAGATGTCTATTTATAATTTCTATATCTAATATATATTTTTTATCTATCTATGCCATTTCATCTGATTGAATGTAAGATTCTTGAGGGTAGAAATGGTTTCATTTCCGTTTTTATGTTGCCAACACTCAACACAGTGCCTAGCATATAGGTGATTAATAAAATGATTGTTGATCGATCGATTCCTAGTTCCTCACACTAGGATCCCATGTTGCCTCTCACAGACACATTTTTTTTTTAAATTGAATCTATTATTTTATCAGGATAGGGAGCTCCCAGTTAGGAAACTTCCTCTACCAATGCCTATGGGAACCTATTTTGGAATTTATGACCTCAGAGGATTGTTTGGATCAGGGTCACCTAACAAGTGTGGTTCAGATAGGAGTACTTGACTCAGATATTCTTAACTCCAAGGTGGGTTCTCTATCTACTTCTTATGCATCTTTATACAGGTTTATAGACTTAGTGGAGCCTGCTAAACTATACATCAGGCAAATCACTATAATAACATGTGGGCTTTTCCATACCAGAAAAAGAAAGGTTATTCTGAGAACCAGGAGCTAGAGTTTGAATAAATTTCTGAACTATATGAGACTTAAATCTCTGCAACACTTGATGATTTAAATGCCTTGCATCAGAGTAGGCTTTTTCTTTGAATGATGCCTATAGAAGGCAGGGAAACAACAAGGCAGTTAAGATACAATCATCTTACTGACACTTGGGCTTAGATTTGTCTTGCCCCCCCAGAAGAAGTCAGGTACTAAGCTAAGTGCTAAGGATCCAAAGAAAGGTAAGAAGCTCGTATTCTAATGATGGAAATGATGGTGGCGGTGATCATGCAAACAACTATACATACATACAACAGATGTGTGTATACACATAGGGACAGGAATGGGGAGGAAAGGTGTGAGAGAGAGAGAGAGAGAGAGAGAGAGAGAGAGAGAGAGAGAGAGAAAATGGAGTAATTCAATGCCTAGAGCTCTTGGCAGTCATTG
Source organism: Vombatus ursinus (assembly GCF_900497805.2). NCBI lineage: Eukaryota > Metazoa > Chordata > Mammalia > Diprotodontia > Vombatidae > Vombatus > Vombatus ursinus. The sequence continues at coordinate 56,188,460 of NW_020954610.1, forward strand.
GGTAAGTTGTTTCTATATGCATACACTGTGTTCTAACCTCCAGAAGTTAAAATGTGGAGGCAAGCAGAATGATCACCATAAACTAGAGTAATGTCTTCAACATTTAAACCCAAGGTCCCAGACCAGGAAGATAGTTTAAAAGAAAGAGTTGAGCCTGAGGGCATTAGCTCTTTAACTAGAACTATCTCAGCTCTTTGTTTTTAAAGAGTTTGGTGCCTGGAGCAAAGAAACCCCAGCTAGAAATAAGAGGCCTTGCAGCCAAGACTGAAGGCAACAAAACAGCTGATTCCTTAAGAAAAAAAAAAAAGCCTGGGAGGATATTTTTCTAGGAAAGACTTTAGCTTTTCTTATAGCAGAGGCAAGAGCTGTTACTTTTATAAAAGAATTGTAAAAAAAAAATTGAACTGAGAGGACATGAGGGAAGAAGGAAGGAAGGGGAAGGGGGGAGGGAGGAGACAAGTATTTATATAGCACCTACTATGTGTCAGGAGGCACTGTGCTAAGCCCTTTACAAATATTATCTTATTTGATATTCACAATAACCTTGGGAGCTAAGTGCCATTAAATACGGGTCTGTGTCTGATATCATTCAGCAAAGCAGCATCATGCAGAGACCATACATCTACCAGAGACCATCAAGATATGCTTATGAGATAAGGGCTTGCCTCCACAGCCTGATTTCTGTCCACCTTGGCCCCTCTCTAGTTGTACCACAATCACCACCCTAAGCACTTCTTATCTGGGCTGTTACAGATGACTTCTAAGTGGTTTCCCTACATGGAATCTCACCCTTCTCTGAACTATCCTCTACAGTAGAAAGCTGAAGTGTTTTAAACCTTTTTTGCCCCTGGAATCCATTCGCTGACTCCAGTGAAGTCTATGGACCCTTTCTCGAAATCATGTTTTTAAATGCATAAAATAAAATGCATAGGAATATAAAGAAAATCAATCATATTGAAACACTTGTAAATTAAAAAAAAAAATTCACAGACCTCTGCTCATATTTTGGGAATCTAAAGCAGAAGTCTGATCATAACAGGGCCATGCTCAAGAAGCTTGTTGTTTTTAGGATAAAATACAAATTCCTCTACCTTGAGGAAAGAATATAAGAAGTAGTTCATTGACCCTCTACCTTTCAGGGTTGCTGTAAGGATTAGATGAGATAATACTTGTAAGAGCAGCACTTGGTACATAGTAGGTGCTTAATAAGTGCTTTTATCTTTATATCCTTTGTGTTTAATATCCTTTACAATCTGGAACCAGCCTATAATTCCAGGGTGGTTATATATTACTGACTTACATTCTACATTCCGGCCAAAATGACCTAGAATCTGATGATGATAGCAATAATAACTATCATTTCTATAGTACCTACTATGTGCCAGGCACTGTGTTAAGTGCTTTACAAATATTACCTCATTTGTTGTTTCCCACATACAGTATTCTACCTTCTGACTCTAACTCTTTGCAAAGACTGTCCTTAATGCCTAGAAATTTCTTCCTCCTCATCTTAGTAGTTACTAAACCCACTCCATATTTGCTTTGTGTAACCTATATTTACTTATTTTTGAATATATTATGTTTCCTTCTGCCAAGGCCCTCCCCTATGTATACTCTTTGAGGTCAGGCAATGACTCATGTATTTGCATCACATAGAACAGTGTGAGTGGGTACAAAGTGGGCATTTAATAAATGTTAGATGATTAATCTACTATTTGGGGTAGAGCTCGATGGTGTCAGGTCTGTAATCAGGAAGACTGCTCTTCCTGAGTTCAAATCTGCTTCAGACACTGGCTGTGTGAACCTGGGCAAGACACTTCACCTAGTTTGTCTCAGTTTCCTCATTTGTAAAATGAGCTGGAGAAGGAAATGGTACTACAGTAGTTTTGTCAAGAAAATTCCAAATGGGGTCATAAAAAGTCAGATACAACTGAATCAACTAGAAAACATATTATTTCAATAAATGCCTTTGTCTTGAAATAATTGTGTCCCCTTACTGATAATTAGTGGAGGCTTGTGACCTATGTTTTGAATGGCAATTTATCCACAGAGTCCCTTGGACCTGGCTAGCCTTGTCTGGGGGTGTGGGGGTTGCCCTCAGGTGCTACACTCAAGTATAACCATTCAATCTGGGGCAAAAATCTTACCTATAGTAGACCAGGGGAAAGACTGGAGGGCTGAACTCAATGACTTACCCAGTTGCAGGGAATTTATTTACTTCCCAGGACCCTATCTCCACAATGCTGGTCTTCACACTAGAAAAGCCTTAGAGAAATAGGATTCTGAACTAAACAGAAACTTAGCTCCCACCAAAACCCAACACAAGTTCCCAGGGCTGATAACCAGCCTACAGAGCCTATTTTGGGATGGAAGAGGTGAGCTTGTTTTAACTGTGTGAAATCAACTGACTAATATTTATAATGGACAGTTTTTCTCCACAGATGAAATAAACTACTGAGCTTAGGCATTTACTGTGGGTGGAGTTAGAAAAGGAGGTCTAACCATGCCTCCATGTGCAGGAAGCTATTAGCTGCAACAGACATTCAAATTAGATCTTGCTGTGTAAAATTGTTAGCTGCATTCAACCAAAGAAAGTGGATCTCCTTTTAGATATCACAGACGCATGTTAGGGCCTATCATTGCAATCTAAGATCATTAGACTAAAATGTTTAACACAAAGAATACTGTGGTTGATAACCTCTTAATTCACTATTGCATGTGTTATGAAATTTTCTACTTTAAAATTTTTATATTAATCCCCGTTAGTCCCTGATATAAAAACTATTTCATCTTTTTATGGATGGCATTTGGGTGTCAACTAAAAGAAAGTTGCAGAGGGTCCTGTCTGAAAGTTAATGTATTTTTTGGTACCTATTTCACTACCATGGAAAATACTATGATTTAAAGGAAGAAAAAAACAATACTTAAAGTGGTAAGTTGACTCATGTACCTACTATGATAGACACCTACCACCGTATAGGCGGCATAAATAAGCCAATTAATCAGTAAGTATAAGCTGAACACCTACTAAATGCTGGGCACTATGATAAATGTAACAGGAGGCCTAAAGAGGTACAGAACACACAGTCCTCACCCTCATGGAGTTTAAACATATTTGAGGAGATGACACACACATATAAAGGTAAATGACACCCCATAAAGGTTTTATGAGGGGTACAGACAGTAAGTGTTATGGGATCTAAAGAGACTGTGGCAGTTTGGAACAGACCTAGAGAGACTAGATAAAGCTTCAGAAGGGAGGTTATAGTCAAGCTGGATGCTAAAGAATAGTTAGGAATTAGGCAGAGAAGAGGGTGTAGGGGAAAGATGTGAACAAAGAAGACAAGGTGCGAATGTATAAAGCATCCAGGACATGGTGAATAAATCCAAGTAGTCTGGTACAGAGAGTTTATGAAAGGAAGTAATGGGGCATAAGGCTTGAAATGTAATTGGGCCCAGATTGTGGAGTGCCTTGAATGTCAGGCTAAGGACTCTGGATGGTACCCTGCAGGAAGTGGGAAAGGATGGGAGGTTTTGTTGCAACAGTGAAATTCAATCCATATTTCTTTCCTAAAGGGTTTAGGGGTGGAGGGGGAGAAGGAGGGGGAACTCTGTTCCCTAAAGCTGGCCCCAGGTAGAACACGTTGCAGATAACTCTTGGAAAATAAACAAAGCTCTGGCTTCTTCTCCACTGATTATATCCTTTTCAGTGTTTACTGATTAGACTGATGCCTTCTGTAGTGGGAGGGTGAATCTTCCTAGAGTGAAACAGAAGGACACAAAAGTGTGTGCTGGGAAATCTGCTATTTTGTCACGTGTAAAATTTTAGACATCACAGATCACAGAATCACATGTTTCAAAATTAAAAAGACACTCGGGAGACCATGTCCAACCAATATCCAAATAAGAATTTCTCCACATGGTCATCCTGCCACCAATTTCAGTGAAAAGTAGTGTGGCCTAATCAACAGAGAGCTGACCCCAAAGTCAGGAAAATCTGGGTTCTAGTCCCACCTGTGACACATACTGACTGTGACTGTGGCCAAGTTCTTCAGCCTCTCAGTGCTTGAGGCCAAGTCTTAATCTATAATCTGCACAGAAAGCAACACTTTGCATTGGTGGAGAGAGCTTTCTCAGCTGGGAGTTCCTTATACCAATAAAAGCATAATTCTCCTCCATAGCTGTATTCTAGTGAGAGGGAAATCCTCTACCTGTGGAAACTAAGAATTTCATCTTTAGACAGCTCTAATTGTTGGGAAATTTTTCCTTATATAAAGTAAAATTCTTGCCAACTTTGACCCACTTCTCCTACTTTTGTCCTCTGAAGCCAGAATGACCAAGGCTGATTCCTCTTGGACATGAGACCCCTTTAAGTAATTTAATATGGTTTTCACATATGCTCTAAATCTTCCCTTTCCAGGCTTTTCCCTCTTTCAACACTCCCTTTTCCTTTGAATGACCCTTATATGGTGTGGTCTGATGATCCCTCACCGTTCTAGTAACCCTTCCATGGATAATAACCAGATTCTCAATGTAGTTCCAATATTCCAGATATGGTCTAAGCAGGGCAAAGGACAGAGGGATTATCACCTCCCTAGTTCTGCAACAATGCCTCTTTCTATTGAGTGCCACCTCACCTCGTTGAGAAATATTGATCTGTAGCCTACTAAAGTTCCAACGCTTTTTTTTTAAATAAGATTTGTTGTCCAACCATGCTTTCCTCAGTGGTCTGCTTGTGAAGCTGATTCTTTGAGCTCAAGGAGAGGTCTTTACATTTATTTCTAACCAATGTCATCCTATTAGGATTGAGCCCATAGTTTTAGCCTATTAAGATATTTTGGAATCCTGACTCTGTCACTCAACTAAATTAGCTGTGGCTTGCAACTATCATCTGAGAATCTTGTAAGAATTCCATGTATTCCTCCATCCAAGTCATTGATTTAAAATATGAAACAACACACCGCTTGTGAAAAACTCCTAAGAAACTTCATTAGAGACCTTTTTTTTAAATTTTACATAGTTATTAATGGCTACTCTTTAGAAGATTCTGTATCTCCCTATGCTATATAACTGTTCAACCCACAACTCTCTATCTTTTCCATAAAGCTAGCAATGAGGATATTTCAACTTTGCTGAAATCTAGGTAAATGATGGCCATAGAAACCTGTTGACATCCTAGTCTAATGGTGGTGTAAAAAAATAAATAAATAAAATGAAGTTAGTTTGGCATTACCTTGATGATGTCTTGTTCTCTTTCTTTTCCAAGATGTTCCTTAATCATCTACTTTAAAATACATTCTAGAATTTTGCCAGGAATTGATGTCAAGTTTGATCATCTATAGTTCTCACATTCCACTCTCTTTCTTTTTTGAATACCAGGATATTTGTCCTTTTCCATCACGTCATTCATCTTTCATTATCCACAGTCTTTTAAAGATCAATGCCGATGGCTCAGCAATCGCATTTGACCATCATTTTCAATACCTTGGGATGTAGGTTGTCAGAATCATGTGACTTGGGATTCTCTTATTTATTCCCTTACTTATCTTGGGTTTCAACTCCCTTGTATGTCTTTTTGTTCTGTCTTTTCAATTGAAAGCTCATTTCTTTGGTTCTGCCCTGTACCTTCCTTTGCTATAGACTCCTTTGCTATATCTATGTCCCACTTTCTAACTGTTGGTATACCCCAGGGTCCTGCCTGAGTCCTGTTCCATTCTCTCTATATACTTTCTCAGTGATTTTGTCAGCTGCCATGGACTCATCTATTATCTCTATGCAGATGGTTCCCACACTGATATAGTGAACTTTAGTGTTTCATCTGAATTCCAGTTCAATATCACCAATTATCTATTAGGCATTTCCAAATGGATGCCCTATACATACCTCAAACTCAATATGTCCAAAGCTGAACTTTTTATCTTTTACCTTAATTCCTTTTTAAAATGGAGACCAGCAGCCTTGGAGTCATTCTCAAGTTTTTGTTTTCCCTCACCCTATACATTCAGTAAATTGTCAAATCTTGCCATTTCTATCTCCACAAAAAAAGCTATATCTGTCCCATTCTTTCCACTTATATGGTCATCTTCCTAATTCAGGTCCTTGCCACCTGTTGCCTGAGTTGTTAGACTCTGGGCTTTCCATCTTTCCCTACTCCAAACTTTCTTCCATAAAACCACCAAAATAATCTTTCTAAAGCACAAACCAGACATGTCACTCATCTAGACAAGGACTTCTAGGGCAAGATACAAACTTAACAGCTTGGCATTTAAACCCTTTTTCAATGTGGTTCCATTTTATTCCCACCTTTCTTCCACCTTTTATTATCTCTCTTCCCTTCCTCTCCATTTGCTTCTCCCTTCTTTCTCAGTCTTTCTTTCTTTTGCTTTCTTTCTTTTTCCCTCCTTCCTTCCTTCTCTGACATACACTTTTTAAGTGTCCATTTACTTGAAATAATTTTTAATTTTATAAAGACTGGTATGTAATTATAATGGAATGGAACTATTTAATGAGGAAAAACAGCCTCAAAGAAAAGATCTCATTTAGTGATTGCTTTATTGGACCCAATTTACCTTTCCAAGATTACTGTACATCATTTTATTTCATGCATTCTAAGTTTTAACCAAACTGATCAGTTTACTGTTCTCTGACTACAGATCCCCTTCTTCCATCCCCATACCTTTACACAGGATGTCCATCATTCCTGGAATCTACTCTCTGCTTCTTTGAATTTTTAGCTCTAGCTTGTGGCATCTCCTATAAGAAACCTTTGCTGATTGCCTTAATTGTTGGTGCTTTTCCTCCCTTTCTTATCAAATTATGTGTGTGTGTGTGTATACACACACACACACACACACATATATACTTATGTGTCATACCCTACTTTCATGAGTGAAATTCAATAAAAGTAGACTGAGGCAAGTATTATCTGTGCAAGATAACAGTTTATTAGCAGCATGCAAGCCTTCCAATAGAATGGGTCTAATGACTGCCTCAGTTAGCCAAAAGCCCCTGAGCAGGACAGCTCCCCTTTTATAGTTTTTTGGAGGGTACAGAACAAGTTATGATTGGTTGTGGGTTTGAGATGTAAAGGACAATCTGATTAGCTGGAAACTGGGAATGAGGGGCTAGCAACAACTCCCACCTTCCCTCCTGTGACTAAGAAAATTTCATTGTCTAAGTCCACCTGCAAGGTTAGAGATAGTGGATCGGACTTCTTTGGATAGCAAACCAGACATCCTTAAAGGATAGTTTAGTGGTGTAAAGATACTAGACCAGACTCCCTGGTGTCCACCTGCATCCTCCAGGGATAGCAGATTTACTTGAGGCAAGAATAGAACAGTGATTAGCAAGAGAACTAGATTTCTAAACTTAACTCATTACAGGCCAGCTGAATTTCTGAACTAAGTTCAGAGACAAAGAACCATGACTTAGGCAGTTACAGGACAAAATCAATTAACTGTAAACAGGATCAATAAAAAATGATACAGAATCAATTTAATCTTCTCATTACCCAACAGAATGTAAGCTCTTTGGGGACATCCAATTTTTTTTTTGTTTTGTTGTTGTATCCTTAACACTTAGCCTAGTACATTGTGCATTGTAAGTGCTTAATAAATACTTGTTGGATTGGATTGGATTGGATTGGCAGGGAAAATAGAGCAAAATAAGAATTAAATAGTTTCCTTCTTTCCAGTATCCCTGACCCATTTACTCCACATGGCTCTCCTATTCCACTACAATGAAAACTTACAGATTTCAATGCTGCAGATAATAGCTCATGTATTTCAAGCAGTTTTCAAAGCATTACAATAATCTTACCAGTCACATAAGAGTTCACTGCAATGATATTTGAGATATATGTACATGTTCTAAATTTTTTTTTAAAAAATATATCATCAATAGCAATGATTTCAGGGAAATGTCACTTGGTGAGTAAGTCCAATAGATACTGACAAGGCATTCCAGAATCTTAAAAATATGGAGTATGTAGAATATGGAAAATGTGGTTCAAGATTTTTATTATTGCCTTGGGTAAAGTTTGAGGTGAAATGCTCATCATGTCTGCAGAAAAAAATGAAGCTGAGAGGGATAGCAAATATACTGAATGACGGGATTGGGATTCACAAGTACAGACAGTCTGAAAAGGTGGGCTGAAACAAACAAGATAAAATTTAAAGGTCTAAATGTAAAAATCCTGTACTGGTGTTAAAATATCAACTATAGAAATACTATCTACCATGGAAGAGATGTGGTTAGAAAATAGTCCATGTGAACAAGACCTACAAGTTTCAATGAACTACAATCTCATTATGAGTCCAGAGCACATGAGAGCCAACAATCCAATAAGGTCTTAGATGATATTAATAGAGGGGTAGCATCCAGAATACAGGAGATGATAGCTTCCTGAACTCTGCCACTGTCAAACAGCATCTTGAGCATTGTATCTTGTTCTAGGTAGCACATTTTAGAAGACACATTAACTAGCTAAATCATGGCCAAAGGAGATGAGCAAACTTGAAAGAATTCAATCAGGATCAATTTAAAGGACTAAGGCTGTTTAAGTAAAAGAAGAGAAAACTCAGGGAGAGATGTGATAACTGATTTCAATTATTGGAAGGATTGTCATGAGGAAAACGAATTTGAGTTGCTCTTCTTGGCCCCAGGGGACAGAGCTCATGATTTTAAGGAAATTTTGGGCTGAACATAACATTCATTAATCCTCCCCTGAAATCATCCTACAATCATGGCATGAAGTTGACTCTGAATTCATGAAAGCTATGCCAGCATGGCACAAATTACCACACTAAATGGACTTTCTATATGAGGCTCATTGATAGCCAACCTAAATGTGGCATTTAAATGGCATTTTCTGTGTAAAACACCTTACATATTTTGCTTTATTTCATGTATCCTCACAAGAAACCTTAGAGGTAAGTGCCATTATTATCCCCATTTCATAGATGAGGAAACAGAGGCAAGCAGAGGTTCAGTGACTTTTCTGGGGTCACACAGTTAGTTAGGGTCTGAGGCCACATTTGAACTTGGGTCTAGTGCTTGTTCTACTGTACTATCAATCTACATAGTGATGAATTTTTTGGCCTTGACTCTCAAAGACTACCATGTTGGAGAAAGGCTGTGATCTGCATTAGTGGAGGGCCTGTTGAGATTAAAGAAACCATTGATTCTTTTTTTTTTTTTTTGGCTAGGCAATGGGGTTAAGTGACTTGCCCGAGGTCACACAGCTAGTAAGTGTTAAGAGTCTGAGGTCACATTTGAACTCAAGTCCTCCTGACTCCAGGGCCAGTACTCTATTTATTGCGCCACCTAGCTGCCCCTGAAACCAGTGATTCTTGAAGGATAACAAGACAATAACAATATCAATGGCAGGTCCATTGTGATGCTATAGTTAGAGAGTCAGCCTTGGCATGAAAAATGATTCTGATGCAAATAGGCTATAATGCCTCTGAAGCTACAGTCATCCTGGGACAGGGTTCAGAGCCATGACTTGGCTCTTCCTTTCCACTCCCCAAAATATGAGAGAACCTAGCCCCAACTGTGAGTCCAAGTTAGATTCTTGTTATTCTACCACCATTGTCAGAGCCCTCTTCAGAAATGGAGGTAGGGAAAGGAAGGAGTCAAAAAGGCTGATAATAGATCTTTCCGGAAAAACCAGAGACAATTCAATTATTACTCAATTTTTCATTTATACTCACTGTTATTTGTCTACTTGGGATACCCTATGCATACCTATTTTGGGTACCTTTTAGATACCCTATGCTTACCCTGTACCTGTCTTAAAAATCATCATCGATAAATGGGTCTCTGTTCTGTATTTCTATATTATACAGATAAGTCAAAAAAAAAAAAAAGAGTTTGACTCATCCATTGTGTGACTAGGAAGCTTTTCTGTGTTTATTGTATAGTGACTACACAGCTGGATCGGGTGCAGGGTAGGGGAAAATAGGGTAAATATCTTTATGAACATTTTCTCTGAAGGTGCTTCTAGTTCTCCTTTGCTAGTACATGAGGCTCAAGACACAATATTTGGCCAGAAATTCAATTCAATAAGCAATTCAATACTATACCTGCTGTTCTAATCACCGTGGTAGGCTATGGGAGTTGGCCTTGCCCTTAAGAACTTTACAATATAGAAAGGAGACCTTCTATAGTGGGTTCCAGGAAACAGCTCAATTAGAATGTAGCTTATCATGCAGCTTATTTCACCTTACAGATAATGCCCTTACCCTTGTGTTGAGGAGAAAAAACAAAACAAAAACAAAAACATTTGGGAGAGAATGTCTACTGGGGGAAGGAAATCATTAAATTTCAGGGAGGAAAAAAATCTTTCAAACCCAGCCTACAAGAAGGAAACAAGATCAGTGGGAGAACGGAGAAAGAGTTTGACTCATCCACCCACCAACTCACAGACTTGAAAAATAAGCAAGAATTTTCCTCCCTGGCAAAAAAGCACTAATAGATTTTTTTTTTTCTGAAAGGGAAATGGTCTCTGATGACTGTGGCCTCATTACCTTGGGGGTAAGGTATGGGTTTTCACCTTGTTCATTGCATTTCCTTTACTGGTATAATATTCGTTTTTAAATGATGTCAACAACCTCACTCTGAGGGGTAAAGGAAAATTAGAACATGTGAATTATCCTTTGGTGGCTGAGGAGAGTTGCCACCATCTCTTCCATCGCTGTGCTAACTTGTCATTTGCTCTTCTAGCCTCATTTACCACCTTTGAAAACAAAAGAGTTTGATATGGGTGACTCATTTTAAAAAGATGGATTCCTTCCTACTAGCCTAGCTCATAAGCGGCTTGAAGGCAAGTGGCATGTCTTATGCAACATCTCACACCTGAACTAGTATACCAGACCTCTGATTGATTTCCCTGCCTCAAGTCTCTCCCCACTCCATTCTGTCCTTCACTCAGATGACAAAGTGAACTTCATAAAGTACTGGTCTTACCATGTTTCCTCCCTACTCAAGAAACTCCAGTGGCTCCTTATTCCTGGAAGGTTCAGATATGAAATTTACCATTTGATTTTTAAAGTCTTTTATGAACTGGACTCTTCCTAACTTTCCAGTCTTCTTACATTTCAATCCCCTATTTGTACTCTACAATCCTGTGACACTAGCCCTTTTTTTTTTCTATGCCTCAAACACAGCACTCCCTCACTAAATTCCAGGCGTTTTTACTGGCTGTCCTCCATGCCTAGAAGGATCTTCTTCCTCACCTCTGCCTCCTGGCTGCCCATTCCTTAATCAAGATTTAGCTCAAATTCCACCTTCTATAAGAGGTTTTTCCTGATTCTACTCCCCTCTCCCCATGCCACACCTCAGACTAATACATTCTTCATATTATCTTCCATTTACGCTGTGTATATCCTGTATGTACACAATTGTTTGCATGTTGTCTCCTCTGTTAGAATGTGAGCTCCTTGAAGGTTGGGACAACATTTTCGCCTTTCTTTTATGTGCCCAGCAATAAGCCCAACTCCTGGCACATAATAGGTGCTTAATAAGTTCTTTGGGGCAGCTAGGTGGTACTGGATAGAATGTCAAGCCTGAAGTCAGGAAGACTCATGTTCTTGAGTTCAAATCTGGCCTCAGATACTTACTAACTATGTAACCCTAAACAAGTCACTTAACCTTGTTTGCCTCCATTTCCTCATGTGTAAAATGGGCTAGAGAAAGAAATGGCAAATCACTGCTGTATCCTTGCCAAGAAAACCCCACAGGGGTTACGAAGAATTGGACCAGACTTAAACAAATGAAAAACAACAGCAGTAATAAATGCTTGTTGACTGATTACTCATTGCTATGCCTTCCTTATTTCTCTTTGCTTTGTAAATAATAGGTACTTAATAATTGTTTAAGTAATTGGAGCCCAACTAACTCGAGTCAACAATTTACTAGAATTTTATGAAAACACTCCATTTTGAGGAGAGGAGAAAAAAAGTCATTAGAAAATAAATCAGTACCAGGAATTTTGTTTTTAAAAAACAACAAATAATAACTTCTAAGTGATATTTTCAGGTCAGTGTACCTTTAGTCCCATTTTCTACAATTGATATAGTAAGGATATGTGTTTTCTATTATGACCTCAAGTCCTTACAGATTTTTATATCACATGAAAGTTAAATTATGACGATTACACTATATATTTACTAAGGAAGGGAAGTGGATCAGACTCTTGAAAAAAATTTTGGACAGGGGTCAAAAGTGACAGGGTTTTCTGCTTAAATAAGCTCCAATGAACAAGAAAATTAATGAGCAATGCAATTTTTGAACATTTTAGTTAACTTAGTTTTACTATGGTCTGAGATTTGAGTGAATTTTAGACAATTTTTGGCTATATATTTATTTCAAAGATAGGAAAGACAACATGATGAAATGGAAAAACATGGCAGCTTTAGAGTCACAGAACTTGGTTTCAAATCCTAATTCCAATTAAACATTTATTAAGCACCTAGTATTTGCAATTCAAAAAGCACAGGTAAATAAGGCTTGGGGGATGGGGAGACATAGTCAAGGAGCAATTATTAGGCATGTAGTATGTGTGAGGCAGTGTATTAATTTCTGAGGATTCAAAAAGAAAAAGGCAAAAACACTGTCCCCACCCTCAATTACACATACTGCTAATGTGATCTTGGGCAAATCAATTCCATTATTTAAATCTTAATTTCCTCACCTCCAAAAAAAATGTTTGGGCTAGATGGGCTCTAAGGTTACTTCCAAATTTATATCTATGATCCTATGATTCTTCCCCAGCATCCCTCAAATGGTACCACAGAAATTACTGCTTTGTTGTTGTTGTTGAGTCATTTCAGTCCTGTATAACTCTTCATGACCCCCATTTGGGCTTTACTTGGCAAAGATGTTGGAGTGGTTTACCATCTCCTTCTCCAGTTCATTTTGCAGGTGAATAACTGAGGCAAACAGAGTTAAGTGACTTGCCCAGGGTCACACAGTTAGTAAGTGTCTGAGACCAGATATGAACTCAAAAAGTTGAGTCTTTCTGATTTCAGGCCAGGTACTCTGCACCACCTTGCTGCCCTAGAAATCACTGCTTACCATTCCTATATAGAAGGCAATTCCCAGGAGTGATTATATAGGAGATAAATTACCTGAATGATTCCCCCAAAACATAGAATCTACCAGGCTGTTAAATCTAGAAGGAACTAGAGTTATCATTCAGTTTAACCCCAAACTTTACAGATTTGCAAAACAAATATTAGAGGGAGAAAGTGACTTTACCATTGGTCACATGCCTAGATAATTCCCCCTCTATATCAACCCATTTCCAGCTCAGGAAAAGCCTTTAGCCTAGGTGCCTGTAGAGATATCTGCCCCAGTTACAAGTAATTCTCTGCGTAGTAAATTTTCATTTGTAACTTCCCCCTTAGCATAAGAAAAGGGCCCTAAATGGTGATCATGGAATGAGTGCTATTTTGCCCATAAAAATCATGAGCTCTGCTTTTTTGTCAGTTTGCTTTTTGAGGGCTTTGATTTAAGGTCAGACCCACAGGTTGACTCAGTCCTGTATGAAAAATATCTTGCTATTTACGTAGAGATAACAAAAACATCTTTCCTTAGTGGAACATACGATTTCCATAGAGCACAAAGTCAAGGAAAGTGAAAAAGAAATACTTGGATACAGTTGGCATTTTTCCTGGGCCTGCCTGGTGACATGTGCTTTATTCTTTAATGCCCAGAATAGCGGGAGACACACCCACATGAATGGTGGAATAGTTACCGATGTAGAGGAATAGTCAGCCAACTTTTGAGAGGATCTTAGATTTAGAGTTAGAAGAAACCTTATAGGTCACAGAGGCACAGAGAGGTTACCACCACAGAACTAGTAATTGTCTGAGGCAGGATTCGAACTCAGGTCTTCTTCCTGACTTGAAGTCCAGCACCCACTGCACCATTAAGCTGCCTCAAGAGAATGGAATCCATGCCAAAATCCCCCTTAAATGTTTAAGAAGCAGTAGAACATGAATAGAATTCTGCTAAAAATTAGAAATAGGAGAAAAACAAACCAGGAAGCTGCAAGATCAATAATGACTTAGGGATACTATAATGTAGATTCATGCTAAGGAGGAGATGTACTAGATAATTTATGAGGATTATTCCAACACTGCAACTAAGATTTTGATATGCGTAAACAAATACATTGGACCACAAGCTGAAGGCAGATCAGCAGGGAAATTCTCCTATTAAGATGTGGGAATGGAGAGATGATTCTCTGGAATTGTCATGATGATCTACTCTGAGTCAAAGTTTGGACTGATGAGATCCTGTTGGTGATGATTGTAGAGGAAGTTCAGAATTAGTTAAGGAAAATAATTCAAAGACTGGGAATTTAACCTTGAGGAAGAAAAGGCTAAAAGGAATTAAATTTCTTTAAACTGGATGAGAAAAAGACAAACACAATCTTCAAGTATGTAACAGGTTTTGCAGGTCAAATGGTGACCTCTACTAAACAAAAAAGAAGAAATTTGCTTACAGTATACTATGAAAGACGTGAACTAGATAAAAGGTAGAACTTTTTAGAATAGTTTACAAAAATTATAGGGTTTTTGTCTTTAGAGATAAATTAAAACAGCAGAGATTCATCAGACTGACATTAGGCAATATCCTCAACTTTTATTTATCCTTATCTGAATTATTTTAGGTAATATCCTAAACTGAAATACAGAAAGGGACTTACAGGACTCATTAAAAACTCTAAGCAAATTATGGCCTCAGTAGGATTGTTAGTGCCTTTTTAGTCAAAGATTCATGGACTCTGGACTGATCGTTGACACCTTCTCCAGCCAATGGGGATCACCAGTCTGACCTTGACCCCTGAGATCCTGGGATTGGCTGATGTACTTTTGAAAAGGAGGCAAGTAAATTAGAGGGGTTCTCATCTCTCCCACTTCTATCTGACTTAATCTGCCTGATCTTATCAAATGCCTGAATCAGATCTCCATTTTAGTTTCTGAACCCCCAACTCTAGTATTGTTATCATATTAGAACTAGCAGCTGACAATGGTAAAAAAAAAAAATCCTGATTTTTAACTCAAACTTCATGATTGGATTTTAGACTGTCAGGTACACTGAAGCCATTTACTTGGATTTTTCAAAGTAGCACTAGTGATGGACCATCTTGCCAATGAGAGCATTAGAATCCATTTTTTTTAGATTCTCAAATCCTAAAAACCATTAAAAAAAAAAAAGGCAGTTCAACCTTGTATTTGCAGACTATGTTACAGGAGGGGATCAGCATCAGATTATACCCTGAAAGATGACCATAGGGCTTTATCAAATTAGCTTTAGATTATGTTAGTTTTTTTTAAGTGGGTGTAAAGTATATTAGTTAAGGTTTTTCACACTACAAGAACAACAAAAAAATTGAAATGTAAAGAAGAGGTGTTTACATGGGGAATGAAGATAGTTAAATATATCTATTGCTGCTCCTTTTTCTCTCAGATATTAAAGGGGCGCTATCTTCAAGGCTAACTGGAACCAATGTCAAAATAGTGATTCATCGAGATTTTTTAAATAGATGGCAAAAACAAAACAAAGCCCAGCTTAGACATTCACAGCCTGGTCTCTTCCTACCATTTTAGTCTTCTTATACCTTATTCCCTTCCATGCAGTCCAGTGACACTGGCCTTCTTGCTGTTTTTCATATGGGATATCCCATCACCAACTCCGTCTTTTCACTGTCTGTCCTCCATGTCAAGAATGGTTACTGTTTTTTGTTTTGTTTTGTTTTTTTCACTTCTGCCTCCTGGCTTCCCTGTCCCCATTCAAGTCTTGACTCAAATCCTACCTCCTGAAATGGAATTTTCCTGATCACTTCCTCCCTCCATTCCCCAAGATTACCTCCCATTTTCACTGTTTTACGTGCTGTTTACTCTATTAGAATGTGAACTCCTTGAAGGCAGGGCCTGTGTTTTTGCCTTTCTTTGTTTGTATCACCAGCTTTTAGCACACTGCCTGGCACATAAGGGTTTAATAAATACCGTTGACTGGACACTTAGTACTTGAAATTCCCAATTTTAGAGAATGGAGCATATTCAAAACATATTTTCTTGCTGACAGTTCTTTCACAAAGAGCAGAAGTCACCAGCCCAAAGTTATGGCTTGTCAAAAATAAGCAAGCTCCCAACTTCCATTTGGATTTGAAATAGTTTTTGTTTTGTTTCATTTTCTTCTCACTGACAGATAATAATCTAGTGCAGGTGCAATCTCCTCCCGTTTGTTCCCTTCCAATTAAGGGGGAAATGTAGCTGGCTGGAGGAGTTTTGAACTGCTCATGGTGAGACTAGTGTGTTGGTCCAATCTTTAGCTAAGGTTCACCTGGAAGTGGCAATAATGACTCCATAGCCCATTGTGCTAAGGGACGGAGCCCATCACGGTACTCAGAATCCCACCTCTGAGCCAGTTGGTCTAAGATCAGACACTGCTGGGCTATTATAAAAGTTTGAGCTCTTGGTGAGACAAAGCGTCATTCTTTGCTTGGTAATGAGGATAGCATCTGTCTTTAAGGAAGGGGGAACAAAGCCAAATTGGAGTCCTCTGCCAATTTATTTTGGCTCAGAGAACCAGAGAAAGCTCGGCAGCCTCCAGTAATAGGAAGCCGGCAGCCTTGCCACATGGCAGAAACGTCCTACAAACTATGACTGGGATACAAATAAAAAAAGGGAGAGAACAGAGTGGGCAGTGGGAAAACACACGTTCAGGAGAAGACACTCAACTTTTAATATATGAAAATAATAACAATCTTTCCAGAAAGAGGCTCCCCACGATCATCCTACCGGGCTACAGAATCACCATTTCAGTTGGAGAGCCGAGAGAACTGGCTTGCCCTTCCCCCATCCCATTACCACATTAGACTGTATTAGCAGTGAGCTCTCATCTGGTACTACACAACACCTCTGCCTGTGGGTATTAACACACGATGCAAATGAAGATGTAAGATAGAATCAGCTCATCAATCACAATCACACAGGGACACTGGAGCAAGGCAAAAGGATTAGCACTTCAGCCCCACACAGGTCTCTTCCCTATCACAACTCTAGTTTAATTAAGCATCACCTCAAGTGCTTATTACCACTGCAAAGCTCAGCTCTGAAGGCCAGCTCCCTGTAATCTCAGCACTGGAGTTAATTAGAAAAGAGTATGAAAAAAAAATATCCATTAAAAATGGTGGGATTCCCCTAACAGAAATTATAGGTATGTTTGTAATAAAGATTTGCTTTTCCTTAGATTTGGAATAACACATTAAATGGCCTTCATTAAGCTCCAACCTTTTACTCCGAACCACGGGCATGCCGCTGCCTTTCCAGCAAAGCTATTTTTAAATGTAGCTACACAGGCATGGCTCAGATTTAACAAGCCTGTTAACTTATCTTAGAGGTGAATGACAAAGCTCTTCACAAAGGGGAGAAAATAAAAGAACTCCCCATGTCTTTACGCTCCCAAATCATGAACGGAAAGAGACCCACAGCCCTGAACATCACAGACATTTACATTTTCAGCCAAACCTCTCAGGAGAGCAATCCCCTCCATCCCTCGCCTGCCAAGTGACCTGACTTCAGCACTGTGCAGTTCCCCTGAAGCATCAGATTAACATCACGAGCACTTCCAGCCGAGCAGGAAGGAGCCGCCTTCCCTCAACGAGGAGGTGCAATCAACAGTAGCCAGGGAAACAGAGAGAGCTGAAGAATCCTGGGTTTAGGAGCATGAGATGGAAAAGCCCAGTTCTAGACTTGGAAGGGGCAACCACCCCCGATGAGGTAAAAGTTGAGGCTCTAGTTCAAAGCCACAGTGGGGCTTGTCTGCCCTCCAGGTTGTCTCACAGGGCTTGGGCAGGCTGTCTCACACGAGAGTTTCTCTTTCTCTCTTTCCTTCTTCCCTCTTGCCTTCCTGTCTCCTTTTACTCTGAGCATCTGTATACATCTGGAATTATCTGGTCTGATTTTAAAAGACCCAGTCCCTTACCCTCTAGGAGCTTATTAGCTGGAACTTGAAAAATGTGGTAGACAGATAGAGAACACAGAAACATGCACAAAGAAACACAGAGATAACAAACAGCTAATAAACAGATTGAGGCAGTGTGGCCTGGTGGATAGAGAGCTGGCATAGGAAGGCAGTCCCAGGTTCAAGTCCTGTTTCTGATACAGACTGGCAATTTGACCCTGGGCAATCACTTAACCTTTCAGTGCTCTAGTAAACTCTAAAGATTAACATGCAGAGAAGGGATCTGCTTACATTGGTAGAGGGAGTTCTCTATAATAATGAAATTACAGGTTCAATCCTCATCCTTATCCTGATGCCTCACTGTGGCAATGGAGGTGACCCAGGGTTCTCACAGCCTCTGCCAGCAGGGCACAGATTCTGGTATGTTCTCCTAATGGAGGTACTACCATCTGAGAGCCTTCTTAACAAAGTTTAAAAAGGCTCATCATGAGAAAGTTTGCCACCACATGATACTTTATTTTTCAGCTGTGAAAACTCATAAATACCATTCACTATGGTATGCTTGAAGTTGCTCCATGTGTCATTGGAGGAATTTCCCAAATAGATGAACTCAGAGATAATGATTGTAATATCAGAGATAGTATTCATGCCTGAATATAATAATATCAGATACAATTAATGAAATATTATAACACATAAAGACTGGAGGAGGTGAACATATTAGTAGTACAGAGATATAGAGAGTTTCATGCTTAGAGAAAGATTTGGGAGAAATTATCATCCTTTAAAAAAACACCCCAAACTTTTATATAAAGTCTCTTTTGAATATATAATAGTGGTCTTCTACAATGGATAGGACTTATAATAGTTAGGAATTCTCTGTTTCAGGTCTGAATGATTATGAAAGGCAGCACTGTACAGTAGAAAGATTTCTGGATTTAGAATCAGAAGACCTGAGTTCAAATCCTGTCCTCACTTCTTAGTTAATATTTATTTGACCTTGAGTAAATCACAATTTCTCCAGGTCTTACCTTCCTCATTTGTAAAATGACAGGGTCTGACTAAATGACTACTGGTCACTTGTGGGCACGTTTTAAGTTTTTATTTCATTTGTCTCTTTCCTAAAACATCATAATTTAGTCTCATGTGGAATGTTAGTCATAGATTGGAAAGATGTATTAACTTCATGGATCCTGATGAAAACCTCAGTAAGGGAAGAAAAATCATTAAATGAAAGGAACTCTCAAGATTGGGAAATGTCATGAGCAGGCAGACTTCAGAAAAAACTGGAACGACTTACATGGACTGATGCTGAGTGAAGTGAGCAGAACCAGAAGAACAATGTACACAGTAACAGTCATGTTGTGCAATAACTAACATTGATAGACTTAACCCTTCTCATCAATACAAGGATCTAAGACATCTCCAGAGGTCTCATAATGGAAAATGCTATCCACATCCAAAGAAAGAACTATGGAGTTTGAATGCAGATTGAAGCATACTATTTGCTACTTTTTTCCTTCTGTTTTGTTTTGTTTTGTCTTTCTTGTGGTTCCTCCTATTGGTTCTAATTCTTCCTTACAACATCACTAATGTGAAAATATGTTTAACGGGAATGTATATGTATAGTCTATGTCAGATTGTGTGCCATCTTGGGGAGGGAGGGGGAGAAAAATTTCAAACTCAAAAGCTTATGGAAGTGATTGTTGATAAATCAAAATTAATAAAAATAAAATAAAATAAAAAAAGATTAGGAAATGTCTTCCAAAATGGACAAATAAAAATAAATGATGGTAGAAAACTTAAAATTATTAACACTTGTTTTGTCTTGTTTAAGACAGGTATGTCACTTGCTATAGCTATGACTTACAAAGAATAGCACGGTTTAAATTACATGAAGGCAATTAATACACATACCAGATGAATAATGAATACTAATTAGCATCTATGGCAGGTAGAGACAACAAGCAAAGTAACAAATCAAAGTTTTGTTGACATTTCTATTGTGAAAGATAAGCTTTTCTTACTTTAAAGGGGATCCGTTTGCTTTTGGGGTCAGTATTAAAAAGTACTGACTGAGCATGGATCCCTGAAGTACAAGGGATGTGAAATTCAAATATACTTATTGAAAATCAAATAACATTTAATTTACTCAAAGGCACTAGCACCCCTAAATATAGCTGAGCATTTTATTTAAAAAAAAATTATTACCTTTCATTCATTCAAAAACCATTTAGAGCACATAACCTACCACGCTAACTGGCCCTGTCCATGAAACCTACAATTTAGCTAGAGAAAATGAGAATTAGAGAACAAAATAGACCAGTGGGAGAACATAAGGGATGCATATAATACTACAGGATTTTGAAAGGAGGAAAGATCAGCTCTGATTGGAGGGTACAGGACGAAGGATATATAGGATTTCAAATGGCAAAGACGGGGTGGGGAATACACTTAAGGCAGAAGTGGGGAAGCAAAAAACTCTGAGTGGGCTTCATGGTATGGCAAGCACTCCATTTTAATGAAAGTATAGCACACATGAAAGGCGATTCTGTGAAATAAGGTTTAAAAGATAGGAGAGGAGGGCAATGCAAAAGGCCTTGAATTCTAGGCTAAGCCATTTGGATTTACATATGGAGTCATTGAACGGTTTTGACCAGAAGAGTTACACAGTCCCAGAATCTAAGAAGTATCAAAGACCTCAGAGGTCATCTAGGTCATCCCATGCCTACATAAGAATTTTCTCTAGAATATTCCTGACAAATGATTATGCAACTTTAGCTTGAAAAATCCCACTGAGGGAAGATACCTCTACTTTCCAAGGCAGTCCATTCTACCCTGGGACATCTCTTTTCCTCATGTGGAGCCCTCAATAGGCTGCTGCAGCTTCTACCATCTTAGATCTACCCTCGAGAGCCGAGCAGAACAGATCTAATCCCCGCTTCCTTTAAGCAACTCTTCAAATACTTAAATACATTTTTGACATCCCCCCACACCAGGGCTTCTATTTTATAGGCTAAACATTCCTACTTTCTTTAACCAGTTCCTGAATGGCATGGCTTTCTATCTTCTCAGCGTCTTGGATATCTGCCTCTAGGCTCTTATCAAACTTGTCAATGTCATTCCTAAAATGCAGCACCTAGACTTGAATATAAGTGCTGGGTGTGAGAAAAACTCTTCTTCCTAAGTTCAAATCCGGCTTCAGACACTTACTGACTGTGTGATCCTGGGCAAGACACTTAACCCTGTTTGCCTCAGTTTCCTTATCTGTAAAATGAGCTGGAGAAGGAAATGGCAAACCACTCCAGTATCTCTGCCAAGAAAACCCCATGGGGTCAAGGAGGGTCAGACATGACTGAAAAATTACTGAATATCATTAATGTGAAGAAACAAGATAATAAAGTATAATGTAATAAATTTGTTAATTGTTCTTTCCTGTTACACATAAGCACTTTTTTTGGACCTGAAGACATTATATATTGGTCAAAATATTATCTTGATTATTGCTTTGACCATTATTTTAACATGAAGGATTCTAACATGCCAGTATCACCCAAATTATTTTCTACAAAATCCTGGTATTTCAGATAGTATGAATGGAGACTCCATGGGAGGATTTTAATGTCAGTAATGTTTCCTCTCTTAATTATTAAGTTATATGGACATAGGAAATAGACCTGTGATTTCGTTGGTTTAAGGAAATCCTAGAGGAAGAAATTCCCTCTAACAATTCAGGCTGGCAACCTTTCTGCAACTTATATTCTGCGAGCGTAGTCCTGAGCACAGAGAGGTTAAATGACTTTCAAGGGTCACTCAGCCAGTATGTAGGTGTCAGAGAGTAGGACTTGGACCCACCTTTTTCTCGTTCTGAGGACCCATTTCTATCCACTGTGCCATACTGCCTTTCAATTGTTAAATTATATATCAAAAATGCTTATTTTGTACAACATTTTTTCAGAATGAAAATAAACTTAATTTCTTCTCTTTTGATCCCCAAAATCCTGACTCCCCATTATGCTGGGGCTGGTTTATTCTAGAGCCATAATTTATCAGTTTCATCAATACATTTCAAAACCCAAAGTATTCTGGAAACAAAGTAGTTTGGGAAATCTTTCACAAAAGAAACTTAGTCATTTAGTTCTCTCTCCTGAGGTTCTAAAAAAAAATTATTGCTGTTAGTGGTGTTGTTGTTGTCCATAAGTAGAGAATAGCTTGGCATAATGGAAATTTACTCAGCCTTCACTTGACAAGTCATTCCACATTCAAAAGCAGTGTGGTACACTACAAAGAAAACTGGGTCTGGAGTCAGAAGATCTGCACTTTAATCCTGGTTCTGTTACTATTAGCTGTGTTCCCATGTCCTAATATCATTTTGAATTATAGTCATCTGTGTAAATCAATTCTTCAACTAAATTGTGAGTTCCTTGAAGACACAGAAACTATATCTAATTAATATTTCTTACCTCCCCACAGCATTTAGTGTAGAGTTTTTCACACCAAAAACTATTAATAACAAATTGTTTAGTTGATTTTAATTGCATTGTGTGATTTTAGAAACATCTCATGCTCTCTGAGATTCAGTTTCCCCATGGGTAACTTCCCAGGACTCCTCCAACACTCAAGTATAAAAATACTTTGAAAGTATAAAGTGACATGCCAATAATAATAACAATAATAATGACAATAATGGCATTTATATGGTGCTTTAAGGTTTGCAAAGTGCTTCTCAAATGCTATATCATTTGATCCTCACAATAACCCTAGGGGCTATTATTAATCTCATTTTACATGTGAGCAAACTGAGGCAGACAGAGGTTAAATGACTGACCAGGGTCTTATAGCTAGCTAATAAGTGGCCAAAACCATATTTGAACTGACTTGAGGCCCATCTATCCATCTACCTTAATTATTGTTGTTACTATTAAGGCAAGGAGCCATAAGACAAGATTGAGAGTTCAGTATGTGAGTATCCTATGACCCTTTGGCTGCTTCTCTATGTCACACAGGTGTACTTTCATTTAAAAACTGGCAAGGACAGGAGACACGTTTTGGGGGGAAATGGTGTCATTACCTCCCATACACTAAGGCTGTCTAACGATCACAAGATGACAGATTTAGAGCTGGAAGGGACCCTGGAGGTCATCCAATTGAACTACCTCATTATATCTAGAAGGAAACTGAGGCCCAGAGAGTTGAAGCTGTCCAAGGCCACACAGGCATAAAGTGGTAAAGCCAGGATTTGAACTCAAAATCCAGCATCCCTTTCACAGTAATACACTGTCTTCCATATCCTACCCAACCACAGGTTTGGAAACAAAGAAGCTCAAGTCCCCTTTCTTCCCATACAATGCCATCATTATATACCATCACGCTGTCAGACAGCGAATCAGCCTATTCATCACTTCTTCCTGTCAGAAAATCACACTGAAGGAAATAGCAACAAAGTAGAATCAAATCATTAGTGCACAGGTTAAGGTAAAAGTTGCTGCACGGCTTCTCCCGGCATTAAACAAAGAATATTCAGAAGTAAAATAAGTATTGTTCACAATGGACATGAACTGACTAAATTAAGAAGCTGTGTTCTTTTGTGACTTTCACCTCTCCTTGAACATCAATTCAGCAATTATACAACTGACATGAATATTGGAAGATCCTACTTAAATCCTGCCTATTCTGTGAAGCTTTTCTTGGCCACCCCGATCAACAGCGATGCCTCCTTCCTCTGAGTTTGTATCATACTTACTGATACTAAAACCCTACAAAACAGTAAAGGCAAAGTTTTTATGCATTTTAGCCTCTCACCCAGATTTCCAGGGACCATGTCACATATTCTTTGTGTAAGCTTAGCATTGTTGCTTTTAGTTCAATTTGATTCAATACAACTATATTGTAGCCACTTTCGGTAAGATACTGAGGCTATGAGGATAGAAGCATGATATAGTCCTTACCCCCGAGCAATTTATATTCTACCAGACCTTGTACAGAGACCTCAATAAATGTTTGCTGATTGACTGATTGCTGGCATGTAGGAGTCAATCCAAAAGACTGATGAATACGAAAGGGATATGGGCATCATGTCATACTGTATAGTACAGTGTGGGAAATACAAATGCCCTCAGCCCTTCGTTTAAGGATCCTTCCTTAGGTACTGTGGGTTTGCAAAGGGTAATGTGAGCTGAAATCGGAGGAGGTTTTTTAATTCACTTTCTAAGCTAAGGGGCTGAGACACCATAGGTGAGGTCTAAGGATCAAGGCTATGAAAAATGTAGGACCACACCATGCAGTTCAGGTAACCTTGGCCCCTCAGAAACATTTTTTCACTTGAAATGCCCAAATGTTACATTTGCAGGCAAAACTTCCATTTCTGCAAAAGCAAAGCCTACTTATACAATCATTTCATGATTTTTGAACAGAACATTCAGTATATGTGGGAGTGACTCATTTGCATAGAAGTAGGATGGGGATTATTAGCACATTAAAGTACACAAGCAAAAATACACATGAAGGAAAATTCCTTTATCCTAATACAGACTCAAACATTCAGGCCTGAAATTCTCCTCAACCTTGAGTGTGCCAGGCATGAGCACCCATGCCCTTGTGGTAGGAAGATGAAGCATTTCAAATGTCCGTTTCAAAAGGCCCTGAGGAGCCAGACATTTTATCCAGGTAATGGTTTAGCGAAGCAAATCACAAGCAATCTGATCACTGTCGAGTGTGTACATGGGATACTCAGTGGGCCTGCCAGACAGGAGTGATGGGCAGCCCCAAAAGCTGACCCTTAAATAACAGATTCTGCTCTCAATGGAGCTTGACTGACATTAGCCTTTCAAATGGGGGAACAGGACTGCCGATCCTTAAGCAGAAAGTTAAAGTAGAAACTCGGCTCCAGTGAGGCTATTTCTTAAAACCCAGGTCCTGTCTAAGTATACAGCTAGCCACTTGAGAACTATGGGCAAGCTTTCTGTATTTGATTATGGGAAATCAAATAATTTAATTTACTCACTGCTCCACTTTCTGAATGGGATCTCTCACCTGGGGCCATGCTGTCTTGAGTGGTGAGAGGTCACTATATCTAGACCTCACAGAATAGGCCAGACACAGTAATCAGACCATGTTACAAGACATACACCCTTCTTTTTTGTTCTTTTCTTTCTTCTTCCCTTCTTCCTCCTTTTCTCCTTCCTTCCTCCCTTCTTCCTTATTTCCTCCCTTCCTCTCCTTCCTTCTTTTCTCCCTTCTTCCTTCCTCCCTTATTCCCTTTTTCCTTCTTTTTCTTCTTCCTTCCTTCTTTTCTTCTTCCCCCCTTTTTCTTTTCTTTTTCCTTTCCTTCTTTCTTTCCTCCCTTATTGCTTTCTTCCTTCCTTTCCCCCTTCTTTCCTTCCTTCCTTCCTTCTTTCTGACATCTTTCTTCTATGCTTCCCTAAAGTTCCCACCTCTTGTTCTGGGAAATGTAATCAAGTCAACACTACCACTTCATCTAGAATGGACAAGTCAGTTGATTACTGTATGACACCACTCATCACACACTATACATTTCCAAACCAAATTTATCTTTCTTAGCCACCACTCCCCTATTATCTACCTTTATAAGAATGTAAACTCTTTGAGAACAGGAACATTTGTCTTTACATTTGCATCCCAATGCTTAGTAGAGGGCCTCCAGTATAGCAAATATTTAATAAATGACTTCTCCATTCATATGCATGGACAGAGAAGTAGTAACCTCACAGTGTTTTTGATTGGACCTTAAAAAGAGATGTGTGCTAAAAATAAGCTGCACATAATATAGGCTTCTATAGGTCTAGCCAGACTATCAATAGAATAACAGAGTAAAAACTATTTAGAGTCTATTGTGCTTTAAGTTTTACAAAACACTTTCCTTCCAACTATCCTGTCACGTAAATAGTATAAGTGTTATCATCTCCATTTCACAGATAAGAAAACTGAGGTCCAAGGAAATTAAGTTGCTTTCCCATGGTCATGTAGCTACTAAGTTGGGAGCCAGAATTCAAATCCAAGATGAAAAGTTCATTTCTACAAGGCCTCCCCAAAAGTCTCCATCACACCTACACATATACCTACACACCATACTAGGTACTCTGGTAACTTTCATGCTGAACACATAAATTTTGTGTGAATGGATATGCTTTTTTATCCAACCTCAATTTAATAAGCATTTAAATTCCTTCTGAGTGTAAAGTCCTAAGTGCTAAGGTTACAGAGACCACACACACACAAAAATAGTCCCTCTCAAGGTGTTTGCCTTTCATTTGGGGAATACAGTATATAAAATAGATAAGTCTAAAATGACCATTTTAAAAAAGAGGGGAACACCAATATTGTCTAAAGGAACCAAGAAAGGTTTTATATAGGAGCACATGGACTGAGCCTTGAAAAAAAGCTCAGGATCCTAAGAGGTGAGGACAAAGTGCATTCTAGACTTGTATAAAGGAAATGAGATCAAAGAATGAGTCACTACTTAGAAAAATAGCCAATAGGCCAAGTGGCTGAATAAAAGAATCCAAGAAGGGAAGTATTGTGCAACAAACCTGGAAAGGTATAGTGGAGTTAGACAGAGAAGGGCTTAGAATGTCAAGCTAGAGGCAAAAGGGAGTTGCTGAAAGTTCTTGAAAAGCATAGTGACAGGGTCAGACTTGTGTTTAAGAAGACTGATGGCTTGGTGAAGTAATTTGGGGGCCTCATGTAGGACTGTAGAAGGAAATCATATTGGAAATTCAGTAAAAATCTAAGTGGCAAGTAACTGATTTTAAATATATAAGAAATGAAATAAAATTCAGATGTGGGATGGACTGAAGTTCATCTCTTCTTAATTAGACTTTTCTAAGGAGATTAATAGCAGAAACAAAAATTAAATGCTTAAAAGAATTACAAGGGCAAACATTAAGCATTTTGAAATCATCATTTATGAGGAAACAGGAGAGTACCCTGGTGAGAGCAATGGCTCTGGATTCAAAGGACCCAGGTTCAAATTGTACCTCTGACACTATCTCTGTTACCTGGAGAATCACTTAAACTTCATAGACTTCATTTTCCTTATCTGAAAAATGAAAGGGTTACACAAGATAACCATAAATTTCCTTCCAGTTTTAGATATGATCCTACGCACAAAGAAAAGGATTTGTCATTAACCTTCCCAAGGTGCTCTAGTATGTTAAAATATTGATCATCTGTGTTCTTATATGTGCCAGAAAGAAATAAGATTGAATTTATTATTAAACGTTTCATAATGCAGACATTTCACTAGTTCATAGTATTGCCTCCTTAATCTACCCATTAGTCTAATTCAGGAAGTTTTTATTGCATCCAAATGGCTTGGACTATTAACTGCATTCAGTCAGAAAGCTCCCTTTGATGGTCTTATTAGAGAAAGGTAGCATGATATGGGGATTCTTGGGTTTGACCACTTAGCAAGATTAGATGATGGTGAAGTGAAAAAGAACACAGGACTGCAAGTCAGAAGACCTGAGTTCTAGAGAGACCCAGTTTTGTCACTAACTTAGCTGTGTGATCTTGGAAAGGGAATTTCACTTCAAGGGGACTTAGTTTGTAAAATGAAGGGGTTAAACTAGTTCTTTAAACTCTATGAATCTAGGATTCTAAGCAAATAGAACTAATTCCATCATGTGGCTTACTTAAAAAACAAAACAAAACAAAAAACAAAAACATTACCTCTCCTCAGAAACAGAACCTTTTTTTAAAACACAGTAAATAATTTGAGATGGTGATGAAGAATTTCTCGGAATCTAAAAACTGGATGGGGCTTCAGAAATTGCCTAATCCACCTTGTATCTGACCAAGAACTTCTACACTATTCCAATGAGTGGTCCTTCTTTTTCAAACTCTCCAGTGAGGAGGAACTCACTACATCCCAAGGCAGTTTTTGCCTAAGTTGAGCCTAAAGTTATTTTGATGCAACGTCTACCCATTGCTCCTAACTGCCTAAAGGGTCCAAGGAGAACAAGTGCAATTCCTTTTTCATAAGACAACCTCTCAAATATCTGAAGACAACCTTTTTTTCTTTTTTATCCATGTGAAATCTTCCTCTCATGCAGCTAAACATCTCTAGTTCCTTTAATACCTCTTTCTGTAATTGCCCTCTTCTGAATGTACTCAAATTTTTCTGTGTCTTTGCTAAAAATGGGCCCAGAATGAACCATAATATTCCTTATATGATCTGACCACAGCAAGATATAGTGGAACCCACACCTCTTTTATCCTGGCCACTATATTTCTTTAAATGCAGAAGAAAAAAATAACTGTAAATGAATAATCTTAATATCTCAAGCAAAACTATTTCTGTAGAGACATGTTAAATGTGTGTATGTATGTTTTGACATTTTTCAGTTGTGTCTGACACTTTATGACTCCATTTGGGGTTTTCTTGGCAAAGATACTAGAGTGGCTTCTCAATTTCATCTTACAGATAAGGAAACTGAGACAAGCAGGGTTAAGTGACTTACCCAGGGTCACACAGCTAGTAAGCATCTGAGGCCAGATTTGAACTCAAGAAAATAAGTCTTTCTGAAGCCTTCAAAGTATACTCTTGTAGTTGTTGACTCAAGTTGAACTTGCCTTCCACTAAAACCTCTAGATTTTAATCACAGGAACTGTTGCCTCGTCATATTTCCCTCATCTTAGATTTATCAGGTTCATTTGAAACCGAAGTATAAAATTTCAAATTATTCTCTGTTAAATTTTTTTTTAGTATTTAATTTAGCTCATGTTAGCCTATTCAGAAATTTCCTAATCCTGATCCTCTCCCTGACCACATTAACTAAATCTCTAAGCTTTTATCATCTCAAAATCTGACAAGTATGTTATGAAAACCTTCATCGAAATCACTGTTAAAAAAACTTGTAAAGTAGAGGATCTAAATAGATCTGCAGGGTACTCTGTCTAAGTCAATACTCAGGGTTTTACTGATAATTTTTTGGGGTCTAGCTATTCTTCCAGATGCAAATACACCTTGTTTTTAGTATCATGTTGTCTATATCTCTATCTTATCTATAAGCATGAAAAATGAAATGTTTAGCCAAATCCCGAGCATTTAACATCTTTTACATTCTCATCTGCCAATCTAGTTACCTTCCCTGCCCTCCCCCTCCCAGAAAAAAAAAAAAAACTACAAAAGGAAATGAGGTTAGTCAGGTATTATCTATTCTTGATGAAACCATACTGATTTTTGGTGACCACTATTTCCCCTTCTACAGGTTCATCAACCACTCCAATTAATAATGAATTCTAGATCTTTTATAGGAATCCAAGTCAAATCTGTCGACCTAGAGTCAATTCTAATAGTAGATTCTACCTTTTTTCTCTTGAAAAGGTGAGTGACTTTTGCCCTTCTCCAGTTCTATGGGTCCTTCTCCATTTTCTAGGCTACTTGTCAGATCACTGACAAACTCAAAAACCCCAACTTCCAGTTCCTTCAGTATCATTCCATATAGTTCATCATGGCCTGATAACTTGAGCTCACTGAGAGCAGGCAAAAGCTATCAAACTCTCTATTCTTATTCTTGTTTTCCATTTCTTGAAATCCATATTTGATTCTATATTTTCTTATTCAAATATTATTGTTCTTCTTTCTAAGAAAACAGAAGCAAAAAGGAAGTGTAGCAGTTCGACCTTCTCAGTTTCCATTATCACGAACCCAACCAC
Organism: Vombatus ursinus; assembly: GCF_900497805.2. Classification (NCBI taxonomy): domain Eukaryota; kingdom Metazoa; phylum Chordata; class Mammalia; order Diprotodontia; family Vombatidae; genus Vombatus; species Vombatus ursinus. The sequence continues at coordinate 56,218,118 of NW_020954610.1, forward strand.
CCTAATCAGTGCTATTAACTTTCATTGATTCTCCTCTTGCCCCTGAAGTAACTTTTTAAAAAGTAATTTTTTTCACCCTTAATATTCATCACCAGTTTTAGGTTATCCATAGCATCACAGAATTCAAAGAGAACTTAGAGGTCATCAAGTCATTTTAGAGATGGGGAAAGAAGAATCTAAACCACTCACGTTGGTAATTAGTTTTATTCTGTATTGTCTCATTCTGTAATTAGTTCTCATGTTGAAGCCCTGTATCTGCAATCAAACTGTAAACTCTTGATGACCATCTTCTTCAATAAGCCTTCCCTAATCCCTCTAATGCTAGCGCCTTCTCTCTCTTGATTATCTCCAATTTATCCTGTCCGGAGCTAATTTGAACATAGTTGCTGGCGTGTTTTCTTCCCCATTAGACTGTGAGTTCCTTGAGTTCAGGGAATTTTTTTTTTAACCTCTCTTTGTATCCTCAGTTCTTACCACAGTACCTGGCACATGGTAGACACTTAATAGATGCCCGTCAACTTGATTTGTCACATATATGTACTATATAACCAATGGAATCTTGATACACTATTAGGTACATAGTATAAACTCAGTGAATACTTATTGACTTGCCAAATGCGATTGCTGGCTATTGATATTGCAGGACAGAGAAGCATCAGGGCATTTTCAACTTTCAATATGGCAATGTTTGACGGACACCAGGAATTTTAAAGGTATGGTTATTATTCAGAAATAAATTGGAAGAACTATTGAAACATAGATCTGTTTGTATCATTCCCACATTGAGATGCTTCCCTATTTCCTTTAGGATAAAATGCAAACTCCTTTGTTTGGCATTTAAAGTCCTTCACAATTTAGCTCCATCCTATCTTTTCTGTCTGATTACATTTTACTCCATTGCACAAGCTCTACAATCCAGACAGACTGACTTGATTTACCGTTTACCATACCTGTTTCATTTCATCTCCCTTGTCTTTCTGCGTAGGTTGTTGCCAATTTGTGGAACACGGCGCCTCCTCACCCCATTCCTTTCGAGAAAAATTCTGTCTTGTATGAGAGGTCTTTCTAGATACCCTGGTAATTAGTTTTCCTTTCCATCCCACCCCCCAAAAAATTCTTTGCATTTGCTTATCTGTGAACACATTGTTTCCCCCCAATAGATTGTAAACTGCTTGAGGACAGAGACTCTTGTTTTGGTCTTTGCCAACCCAGTTCCTAGCACGGGGTCATTTATTAAGTGAATACTTAATAAATACTTATACTTAATAATTTGTACTTAATACTTATTTATTAAGTAAATACCTAATAAATGCCTGCTAAAATGAATTTTACTGACTATAGCATAAACTGCAATCTCTCTTTTAAGCTAAGATGGCTTCCTTCTTTAAAACACTAAATAGTGATCTGAAAGGGTGATTTCCACTTCCAAAAGAACATACCAACAGGGAATAATTTAAAGCATAGGGAGAACCCGGCTTAATTAATCTGTGCCACTTACCAGCTGTGGCATCCCTGATTTTGGAAACTGTCTGTCTCTCCAAAGGTCACAAGAGTGGTGGAACTAACAGGGGATCAGGGCCCACCTGCCACTCAAGCTGAGTGGCTTGGGGAGCCAATTGATAATCCATTAACGCTTGTCAGGATTTGTACCTGCACCAGCTTTCTCATCTACTCTTCTCAGTATTTTGTCTACATTAACCAAGGAGGTTGCTGTAAACATACAATGAGCTATGCCCAGAACTGAGTAACAAGAAGAGATCAGATCGTATCCCATTTGGGAAACTGAACAGTGCTTTTAATGTAAAATTGTTTGCTGTTTTAAAAGCCTGTATCTTTAATACCACTATGCTCTTGGTAATCGAATGGAAGTATAGGTCATGGAACTTTGTGATCTTAAAAGATTTAAATTAACTAATAGCTCTAAGGGAAAACAGAAGAACATGTGACAGGGTACAAAGCAACACAACCATTGGCTCTTGTTCAGTAGGGAAGGCAGATTTAGATTTAGTCTCTTGCTATGTGCCAGGCACTGTGCTAAGTTTTATGTACACAAAAGGCATGCCAGGAGCAACGATTTGTATGCAAGAGAAAAAGACATTATTGCAGACATATATGACCAGAAAGGGAGAAGGGCTGGTCCGCTGGCAAGAAAACAAGACAATATATAAACAGCTTAAATGGTACTTTAGCATTCCTACATATTAAATGAACCACAGTAAGGCCTACAGTATGAAAGGTAAATATTTTATGGTAAATTAGAAAGAATACTGATTCTACAATCCCATAATCCAGGTTTAAATCCTCCCTCTGATGCTTACTATCTGTATGGCTTTGGGCAAGTCACTTAACCTCCCTAGGCCTCAGTTTCTTGTCTGAAAAATAAAGAGTTTGGACAAGTTGGTCTCTCAGGTCCCTTCTGGCTACAAATTGTTAATGCTGAGATTTATGGGAAAAGAAGAACAAGAATCACAGAGGAAAAGAGGCATAGTAGGATGTTCACAACAATGAAATTATGAATTCAATCAGAATAAAACAGGGAAGCCTCATTCTGGTTTTTGAGGGGTGCCATGGTCCCTGATACAATGGGTAAGTTACAATCTTACTTCTTAATCAAGCACTCTGACTGATTTTACGTGACAGAAATCATGTGATTACAGACAACAAAAGTACTTCTAACCTCAGCAAGCCTGTTATCTCCTCCCTCTCCGTAGGAGCTAGCCCTGTGCTAATATTCTTAAGGAGCTGCCATCTCCCATTTGGAGAGAAGGCAACCTAAAATGGCAGCTGTCAACTGGGAGTCCCTTCTGAGTTACGTTCTTCTTTCTTATCAAAGGCAAGATGAAACATATAATTTACAATTTTTTCAAAAATGATCTTCCCCAATGCCCCTCAAGGGCATCATTTGTTTCTAATGAAGTAATTTCCTCATCAGAGGAGTCTTATACCACCCTGATAACTAAGGATCATAGATTTAGAGTCTGAAGGAACCATAGAGGTTATTTTTATTGAACAGATAAGGAAACTGAGTGCTAATGAAGTTATATGGCTTACCCAATGTCACAAAGCTAAGAAGCATCGGAGGTGGAATTTGAACCAAGCCTTCAACATGGCTCCAAGATCCTTAAGCAAGAGAGACTTTTTTTTTCTAAAAAGGGAGAGGATCCCTATTTTATAGATGTAGATATAGATATAGATATATACACACACATACACACACATATACATACATACACACACACATAAATATATATATTATGTGTGTGTTTTATGCCTTAACTGAAATTAATAGAGAGAAGTGCCAGAGCCTTCAAAAATAAAATAACATAAAGAAAAGTGACTCAGTCCTTGGAAAATTCCCACCTCCAACACAAATGCAAATTAATAATGATATAATATACTGATCAATAAAAATCTGGCAACTATTTGGTAAATATCTATTCTGAGGCCAGGAATGAGCTAGCCACTGATAATGATTTGTGAAATAATTTCATATACATTTTCTCCTAACAGGCAACTTATTTGTGAGCTTCACTTAAGACAAAACTTTTGGCAATTGTGATTCTCAAAACATTTGATCGATACATATAGATAAATGACTTAGACATGAAAGATGATATCAAAAATTAATTAGAGGAGAAGGGAAAGAGATACATTTTACAACTATAGGGAGACCTCTTGACCAAAAAGGAAGAGGAATTACGATAAAAGGTAAAATGGACAATTTGGAATGTATAAAATTGACCTTTTATATAAACAAAGTTCATGCAGATAGAATTAGAAAGAAAACAATTATCAGAGAAAAATCATTACAGCAAATTATTTGGCTAAAAGATTGCTATCTAAAATATAGAGGGAAGTGACACAAATATATAAGAATAAGAGCCATTCCTTAAGAGATAGTTGGTCAAAGAATATGAACAGGTAGATCTCAAGAGAATAACTGTAAGCTACAGACAACCCTATGGGGAAAAAATGCTCCAAATTAAGAAGATGTAAATTCAAACAACTATGAGGCTCGACCTCACAACCTTCAGAAAGGTGAAAAAAAAATGAAAAAGAGAATTGTTAGAGGAGCTGTGGGAGGACACATACACTAATGCACTGTGGGTGGAGTTGAGAATAGATGTAAATAATCTGTAATGTGATTTGAAATTATACCTCAAAAGTCACTAAATTGTGCATATCCTTTGACCCAGTTATATTTCTACTAAGCTCATATCCCAAAGTGATCAAAGAATTAAAGGTTCCATATGTACAAAAAATCTTTATAGCAGCTCTTTATGCAATAGCCCCAAACTGGAAATCAAAGGGGGATCCAACTATTGAGAGAATGGGTAATTAATTGCCTATCAATCAATTAATAAAAGTTATATTACTGTAATTGGATATTATTGCCATAAATAAGGAAAAAAGGTTGGAATTAAAAAAAATCTTAGGAAGATTTCTATGAACTAATGAAGGATGAAGTGAGAAGAATCAGGAGAGCAATTTGTTCAGTGACTACAACACCATAAAAGAAAACAATTTTGAAAGGCTTAAGGACTCTGATCAGTGGAAGGACCAAATCATGATCCAGAAGAATGATGATGAAGCTCAATTTCCAGCTCTTGAATGAGAGATGATGAACTGTAGGTATAGAATGACATACACCTTTTGAGACACAACTAATGTAATTTTGTTTGTTTGAACATACTTTTTTGTTACAAGGGAGGGTTTTTTTTTTCCTTAAGGGGGAAATTGGGGGGAGGGGGATAAGGTAACAATAGAGTTGTGAAAAAAGAAAAGAGTGTTAATGAACCTTTTAAAAATACACAAAGAGCAGAAAGAAGTTCAAAAGAGGCAGAGACAAGACAAAGTTGGTACTACCACATTAAATTTAATATATACATAAAAATAAATAATCTATACATAATAAAGACTCACCGTTTTATATGCAACAGTCTCATAAACAAGGAATAAATATAAAATGGCAGCATGAGGTGGTAGATAAAGAGCTGGACTTTGTGTCACAAAGACCTCCTTTAATTTCCACTTTTGACACTTACTGACTGTGTGACCCTGGGCAAGTCACTTGATATCTCAACAGCCCCAGGCAACTCCATAAAATGATAAATGACTGGAAGTTGCAGAGAAGGTACTCATTTGAGCTGATAGAGGGAAATTTCTCACCAAGAGCTATAATACCCAATGAAATCATTGGTCCAATTTCTCTCTCTGCACCTCCAACTCCTCAAGCAAATCCTATCATCTATTTTTTTCCAAAGTGGAATGTGTTTCTAAACAACCTGTTGCTTATGCCCCTAAAATATAGAGTTGCAAATGTTTTTCATTTGAAACATATTGACACGCATTGGCGTGATTTCTTCTCTATCTTTTTTCTCGTAAAGATAACAGAACAAAAATATGGTGGAATCAAAACATACATTTGTGAACAGAGAAATCAGAGGCTCAATTGGGTATGAGTGAACAAATGGGAAGGAACAATCATTACCAGTAATAAATACACCATCACTATTTATTAATCTTGTAAACACTTCTGATGGTTCCATCAATGCTATCTGTCAAAGCTCTGCATGTCTATACCACCAATGTTCTATATCTTTCATACGATTCTAGACTTGTACCTTTTCACCCACATTCTTATGTAATAGAATGAGATTGGAACCGATGGGAAGGGAAGGGAAGGGAAGGGAAGGCAGAGTAAGAGAGAGAAGGCAAGAGAAGGAATGGGAAGGATTTCAGGAGCAGAAAGAATGACAATGAACTGTGGTGAACTTGACTTGCATGTACCTTCTGCCATCTTAATAAGGTGAGAGCAGCTTGGGGATTCTAGGAAACTACAGCCTAGTCCCTGACATATGGAGCCAGCCTGGTATCTGTCAAGTTCACTTAGCAAATTTTCTCTTTGGGGAGTCAGTCATTCTAGCAATCTAGCTCAGGGAGAGGGGGAAAAGGACAGTTGAAATCTTGAGGCCAGTGCTAGTAAAAACTGGTTGAGTGAACTCCTAAACACCATTCTCCATAATTCTTGGCTGGAGAAGAGATATTATCAATGATCAAGGGCTGTTTGGGGGAAGAGATAATAACAAAAAATATAAAAGAATGGATTCTAGGAGGCAATAATATGCTAGATTCTTGTTAGTGGGAGAAAGAACCACATTTACATTTTTCTTATTTTTTTTTCCTTCACCACCCCCAAACAACCAAAAAACTATATTTTCACAATTTTATCATCTGCAAGAATGCTATTTTTTTTTATCTTGGCCTGTAATGCATAAATGTAATAAGAGTTATTTTATTTTTTGGAGGTTTATTGGTAATAAGAGTTTAAACAGTCGGAGAATCAGAGGTTTTAGGGGATGTGAGAATGAGAGAGTAGTCTATTAAGGGAAATGCCCTTCTATGTGTGTGTGTGTGTGTGTGTGTGTGTGTGTGTTATTTCTCAGGCTCTAACAGAAGATGGCAAGAGTCATGGGTCTACTAAAATTCAGTTTTGATGGATGGAGAAAAGGTCATAATGACTCTTGGGCTTTGAATTAAAGCCAAAATCCTTGATACTCATTTTTTTTTTTTTGCTGGTATGTAGCATAAAAACAATGCTAGCTCATGATCAGCCAAATTTGATGTATTTATATTCAACCTCATACGTCATTGCACGGATTTGGTGATGCAACTAAATCTAATTGACGTCATCTCACTTGTATAAGTACAGGAGTGGGGAGATAGGCTTCAGAAGCACATGGCCATCATGCCCTGATGAGATTAGAGGAATTGTGTGTCTCATTGTTTATAGAATAGTTCCAAAAATGACACTCACAACTCTAAAGCAATAGTCATGAGTTTGAATCTTGTCCATGAGTCACTTCAGTCACCATGTGTGGCCTTCTAGGTCCTTGTGTGTGGCCTTCTGAGTCCAAGTTTTGCAGAACTCCTTTTATTAAGGGGATTTGTTCTATGAAATCTGGATTCAGTCAAAGGGCCGCACTTGAGGACCTAGAGGGCCACATGTTCCTACCCTTGAAAGGTTAAGAATGTTGCTCAGGGTCACACAGCCTGTATATGAGGAAAGCGGGTCTTGATTTCAGGTCCTTCTGGCTCTGAGGGCAGCTTGCTATTCACCTGACCTTCCAGCTTCTCTTAATAAAATAAGGTTCTTAATAGAGTCAAAACTCACTGATGTGGACTAAATAAAAGGATAGGTAATTTTAAATAGTGAAAGGTCTGAGTCGTAGAACATGGAAATAAATACTAGCTGACTGAATGACTGAATCCAGAAACCAGGATTTGAGCTTAGCTTGATTCATTTCAACAAGCATTTTTTTCATCTCAGTCAGTAACTAGTTATATGGTATCAGGCAAATTGACTTATACTCTGAACCTCAGTTACTCAGTTACAGGATCTGAAGTTTAACTACGAAAGATGATATTGGGGGCAGCTAGGTGGCACAGTGGATAGAGCCCAGGCCTGGAGTCAGGAGGACCTGAGTTCAAATGTGACCTCAGATACTTACTAGCTGTGTGACCCAGGGCAAGTCACAACTTAAATGAATGAATGAAGGAAGGAAGGAAGGAAGGAAGGAAGGAAGGAAGGAAGGAAGGAAGGAAGGAAGGAAGGAAGAAGATCTTTAAAGACCCTTCCAGATTCAAAATATTAGGGTTTCTCAGAAACTTACTAGCTGCGTGACCCTGGAAAAGTCACTTAATTTGATTGCCTCCAAAAAATAAAATAAAATATTAGGGTTATAAGATATTATGGGGCAGTAGAAAGAACAGTGGATTTAGAGACAAGTGAACTGGATTGGAACCCTTGTTCTGAAACTTATCAGCTGTGTGACCAAGGTCAAGTTTCTTAACCTCTATGATCTTCATTTTCCTCAGCTCTAAAATGGGAATAACTACATTAGCATTATATAACTCAGAAAGATGCTGTAAAGAAAGTCCTTTGCAAAGCTTAAAGTATAATACTAATAACAATACTAATAATTAATAGTAATGTCAGTTACTTTAAGTATATATTTCATATATGTATATGCTATTATATATATATATATCATATAGGGTGCTTATGTTCTCTGTGTATAATAATACCTCAATTAGAGTAATAGGTTTCATGTGATTCATTACATCTTGGTAATACCATGGGGGTGTCAATTAGAAAACAAAATTAATTCCTAATTATTATACTTTTGCATATAAATTGGTGAGTCTGATGTGTCTGAAAAATGTTTGCATTTTGAAAACCTGTAGGCAGCATTTATTTTGTAGTGGAAAGGTTATGAGATAACTGAATTTGGAACAAGTGGAACTGAGTTTAACTCCTGAGTAGCTCCATTATTTAAAAGCTGGATGAGTTTGGGCAAGTCCCTTCAACAATCTGGGCTTCAGTTTCCTATTTATAAAATATAGGGGGTGTATGATAATCTCTAAAATTATAACTGAATGCTATTCTCTTAAACATTTTTTTAAATTTTTGAGTTATTTTACTTACTTTTGAAGAAAGAGTTTCCTAGTAAAGATAAACTGCATCTGAGTCCTCATCTGATTACAGGGACCAAAGAATAAAGGGGTGGGTGGGTAGGGGAACCCTAGTAAATTTCATCGAGTTAAACTTCCATCGAACATTGGGATTTAAAGAAGATCATTAAATGTGACAATATGCAAGACATAACAAAGGCTGAAAAGTGATATTAATATCACCTTTGCAGTGCTTGTATACATTCTCTCAAATGGTTCTCACACTATTAATTGAGTGAAAATATAATTATCCCTATTTTATAGAAGAATAAACTGAGGCCACAAGTAACTAAATGACTTGCTAGGCAATAGGAAAGCTGAGACTAGAACTCAAATCCTCTGTATTCATTCTATTAGGTATAAGTTATTCAGAATAAATAGTACTCTAGTAAGTACAATAGTAATTCCCACTTGTAATTAATGCAATACCATTATAAGTGCCAAAATTTATATATACTTATCCAATCGTCCTAATAGGGTCTGACAGAATTCAGTGATTTAAAAAAATGAAATAGGTTGGGGGGGGGAGTCCTGAAACTTCAAGTTTCTAACTTTTGATTATGTTTCTTTTGCAAGTTTTTAGTTCCTCAGATAAGTACTGCTGCCAATAATAAGAGACTGCAAAGGAACAAGTCTATAATTAGCTTCATGTGACAGTTTTAAGGATGATCTTTTTGAAAATGGGGATGTTGATCTCCTAACACCATGGGGCCAGACAGAGCCTTCAAAAAGCAATGTTTTATCCCAATTTCAAGAGATTAGAGTGTAGAATAAAAGAGGAAAGTTAGATCAGAGAGTGATTCTGTGGTTGCCACCCCTTCTCTTAATATTGGAAGAGGAAGAGAAATCATAAATATGTTGCCTAATTTCTAATCACACATCATTACTCATGATCAAAGCATGGGTAGAGAAGCAGTACAGTATACCAGAAAGGTGGCATGGTACTGGGAAAAGGGCACTGGGATGGAAATCAGGAGACCTGATTATTCTTGGATTGGTTCTCTCACTAACTCATTGTATGACCTAAGGCAAGCTACTCCACCTTTCAAAACCTCTCCTTCTCTGTCAAATGAGGCTCAGACCTGAGATTCCTTCATTGGATCATGAGATCAGAGATTTAGTGTTGGAAGAGATTTTATAGATGAGCTGATCAAGTCAGAGAAATAATGTAATTGCCCTATCTATGTCACACAACTAGAGTCTGGGATGGGATCTGAACTTAGGTATCCCTGACTCTGAATCCAGTGCTTACAGCAGGCTGCCTCCATGACTCAAAAGACCAGTTACACAATGACAGAGATAGACATGTGGAATTAACAGAACCATTTTCCCCATTAATATATCATGCATGATCTGTAAGAGAAGCAGCCAAGGGTTCCCCTATATTTACTGGTTCATCCTTTAAAATAGTTATTTTTTTTTTGAAGCAGGACCTTCCATCAAATAGATACCAAATGTTTGCCCTCTCCTCATGTTAGCAGCACCTGACAATACAGACAATTATCATCCCATGACTTCCAAACTCATAGCTACACTACAAATTTATATATACGGAACAGTTTTAAGGAAAGCATCTGGAGGGTCGAAACTTTTGCTATATTTTATTTTGAATAATGTCACTGAACAGAATTTCAAATAGCTTCTAAATTCCAAATCCTTGGATTTGCCCCTTTTGTTTTTGGGCTGAAAGAAAACAAATAACAAATATAATACTGATCATAATAATAGCTCATATCTATATGTAAACCCTACAGTTTACTAAACATTTTCCTCATATAGCTACTCTGTTAAGTACTTAATGCACATAGTGATCTACCCATTTTGCAGAGGAAGAAATTGTGGCTTACAGAGGGGTTTAGTGATTTACCTAAGATCAAATAGCTAGTTAAGTGCTCTAGCCAGAACTTGAACTCAGACCACCAAGTCCAGTGTTCTTGCTACTTGACCATACTGTCTCAGGATATGAGCCTTAGAACCATAGTGAAGGGGCAAACCTCTCCACTCTTGAGTTGTGCTCTAATTCACTGTTTTTTTTATTAAATATTAGAAGACTTAAAAGATTTACCTATATTAATAGGCATAGCTAACCTCCAAGTAATTCCTATGATACAAGAGAAAGCGGTCATCAGGGTTCATGATGAAAATGATCATAAAGGAGTCAGGTTCTCTCAAAGTCTAGTTCAGGAGTTTATGGTTTAACCTCCTATCATTTCTCACAAAGTCCTTTTCTGGAGCATTTTTAAAAGACATGAGTACCTGTTTTTCTCCCAGAACCCCCATTGACAAACTCGCATTTGAGATCCTTAAATGATATTTAATGTCAGGATTTACATCACTCACAAAGGTGAAAGCCCTGGTAGCCTGAAAGGTATGTGTGTCATCTCAATGTTAATAATTTGATAGGTGGGAGGGAAAGAACTATTTGCAAGTTGTCACAAAAAAAAATCTTTCAAATGACTCAAGAGGTAACTAGAGGGGTGAAAGCCAAGGCTTGGTGTTTATCTCTCCAAGAACTCCACAGACTGTCAGCAATCTAATCTTAACACTTTCGGGTAGAATTTATTATTTTAATTAAAAATCTAAAGTAAGATCTTATTTTTTGATAAGATGCCCAAATATACTCGCTTAAGGGTGCTCACAATGGAAGAGGACATGTTGGCTTCATAGTATAGAAGATTTACTTTGTTTCTCTCTTCCCTTTTGCAAATCTTTGCAGAGAATGGGACACATCATGCATTTCTGCTGCATATTCTTAATCTCTAAATTTCCAGAGGTCATTTATTCCTTTTTTTATTTTTTTTGCCAGTTCATCTCTGTTTTATAAATCAGCCTACTTATTTGCAGGCTGCTTCTTAGAAACTAGGAAGTTAACAAGCCCAAAATATTTATTTTCCCCTCTCTCCTCCTGGACTGATACCAGGTTGACTAAGAGTGGTGGTCCAAGGGTTCAGGAATATATGTGGTCACTGGATCAAGTGCATTTAACCTTAGTAAGGTACAGTAGAATAATAACTTCTGGATTTGGAGTCAAGAATATTTGACTTCAAATCTCAGTTCTGTAACTTACTACCTGTGTGACATTTGACAAGTCTCGACTTTTTTTGAGCCTCAGTTTCCCAATGATTAGTTTGGACTATTTGACTTCTAAGTTCCTTTCAAGTTCTAAATTTATATTTCCACAATCCTATCTTGTTGTTTTAACTTCATTACAGACCTTAAGAGGGGAAAAAGCAATATTAGTCAATCCTTACTGCTTTTAGATGTGGAAACACTGGTTATAAGCCAATTTGTATTTTTTCTCTCTTATTTTTTCTGATATGAATGTAAAAAAAATTTATATTCATTTTTAGAATTTTGAGTTCCAAATTCTGTTTATTCCTCCTTCCCCTCCCCCTTCCTTGAGAAGGCAAACAACTTGATATAGATCGTACATGTCACACAAAACATATTTCCACATTAACCATGTTGCAAAAGAAAACAGACAAAAAAAAAGAAAGAAAGTTTAAAAAAAATGTATACTTTAATCTTCATTCAGACACCATCAGTTCTTTCTCTGGAGGTAAATAGTATTTTTCATCATAAATCCTTCAGATGTGTATTGGATTGTTGTATTACTGAGATAACTAAGTTATTCACAATTAATGATTGTATAATACTACTGTTACTGTGTATGATGTTCTTTTAGTTCTGCTCACTTCACTTTGCCTCAGTTCATGTAAATCTTTCCAGGTTTTTCTGAAATCATCCTGCTTGTCATTTCTTACAGCACAATAGTATTCCATAACAATCATATACCACAACTGGTTTAGTCATTCTTCAATTGATTGGCATCCCCTCAATTTCCAATTCTTTGCCACCACAAAAAGAACTTACACAAATTCATATTAAGGTATAAGCAACTTACTATGTTGCTGCTCCAAATGATACCCAGCATTTTTAAAAGAGAGAAATGCTTAACTCAAAGATAAAAGTTTTAATTAAGATAGTGAATTTATTAAGCTGTAACTGTATGTCAGGTACCATATTAAGGGATGGGAACACAAATATAAGTTGAAAAACAAAAAAGACAGTTCCTGCTCCCAAGATTACCCTCTACTGGGGAAACCTTTTCCTTCTAGAATTTTAGGCATTGAGGTTGTTGTTCAGTAGTTCAGTCATGTCTGACCCTTCATGACCCAATGGGTCATACTGTCTGTGGAGTTTTCTTGGTAAAGATACTGGAGTGGTTTGCCATTTCCTTCTCCAATGGATTAAGGCAAACAGTGGTTAAGTGACTTGCTCAAGGTCACAAAGCTAGTAAGTGTCTCAGGCCAGATTTGAACGAGGATCTTTCTAACTCCAGGCCCAGGGCTCTACCCACTCACCCACCTAGCTGCCTCCTAGGCATTGAGGTACCTGGGTGGAAAATATTTTTTGTTCACAAGTCCAAACAAGTCCAACTTTAATGTGGCTCAAATCACATCATGTAGATCACTACTCCCCCCCTTCCCCACAAAGCCACAAAAGAATTGTGAGAAACACAAACAGAAAGAGTTGGCTCAGGACTGATTAGGCATTGATGTTAACTTTGGACAGCAGCAATTCCCATGTTTCATCCATAAATTTTACAACATGCTCTTCATCAAAAACTGTATGCTTAGTTTTTAAGCCAAAGTGAATCAAAACAAATGGCTGAACATTCCTGAAAAATCGTTAATAAAAGTTGGGTGATCTCCTGGGAGGTTTTCCCACCTGGGGTACACAGTGTACCATTGAGTCTAGCTCCCCACTGGCTTTGCACTCCTGGTCTGGGAAATAACAAGAAGAGCTCTCTTTTGTATATAATATTTTGAGGTTTGTAGAATATTTTCCTCCTCACTCTACTATAAAGGAGGTAGATAGTACTCCCAGTCCTTTCTTGGTACTACTATTGCAGATTGCATGATAAAACAATGATGGTAGGACAAGAGGCAAATTTCAGCTTGACGGGGTTGGGAGTGTAAGGAGAAAAGGAGGCTTTCCAATGTATTTGGCCCTACAGTAGTACGTAGCATTTATTTTTCTTTTTTTCATTCACTGACTTAGTTCAGTGAGTAAGCTTATCATTTAGCAGTGGTTACAAAAAGATAGCCACACCAGGGTCAGAAGGACTAAAGCAACAGGAATACTTAAACCAGCTGGAGGGGCTACCTGATTCCCACCTCAGATTAAATGGTGCCCAGGCTACTGATGACTGAACACAGTTTACCTTGTGAAATAGAAACTTTTCACCAAATGTGAACACTATTACTGTTAGAAACATGGAAAGGGTTGAGCTATGAACAGAAACTGAACATCTGGATTAAGTGATGAGGGCAAGAGAGATAATGCATATATGAAAAGTGAATGATGCTATCATCATTATCACATCATCCTTAAAACTTTGCAAATCTCTTTATACATATTAACTCATTTGATCTTCCCAAAAAATCCTGTGAGGTAGGTGCTACCATCCCAGTTTTTCAGAGAAGAAATCCGAGGCAAACAGGGTTAAGTGACTTGCCCAGGGTCACATAGTAAGTGTCCAAGGCAGGATTTGAACTCAGGTGTTTTTGACTCCAAGACCTGGGCTCTATCCAATGTGCTACCTGTAGTTGGTCCTCTTGTGACCATAACCTTTGTCTTTTAAATTCCGTTTGCAATACATATTAAGTACTTCCTATTTACTGTGCACACAGACTTCCATATGAACATTTGTCATCCCCCTGTGAAATTAAAAAAAAAACCCTGCATAGTGACAAATGAGATGATAAATTTAAAGTTGGAGTCTCAAATATAGATAATACACATAGCTCTAAATTAAAGAATATGAAAGTTGGAAAGGACCCCAGCACTCTACACATGGAAGGAATCTATACTATAACATATATATATATATATATGTATAACATGAAAAGTGATCATCTAGAGTGAGGTGAGACCTGCAACTTCAAATTCTGAACGTGTCTGGCTGTTAAGAAGTCCCTTCTTCCTCCAACCTGGTTTTAAGGTAAAATATGGTACTTATCCAAGACTTTGCACCTGTCTGTACCCTTCACCCCAACTCACCTACTGTAGGTCTATTAGGCTGAAGCAACATGCCTACGATGAAGCATCAGCTGCTGTTACTGTCATATGGAGACCAAAATATGTGGAGCATTGCATGTAAACTTGTAGAGGGCTTCCCTAGATAATTTTTTTGTACTGTTGTCCTTGTCTGCAGGTCAGGGCTGATCAGCTCTCTATTTAAAACTAGTTAAGGAAGATTTGCTACAGTGGTGCCTGCCTCTGGTTAAACTATTGAGCTATTTTGTTTTCAAGTAAAAAGATTGCTTGGGTAAAGGGAAAAATGTGTTTTCATTAAGAGGGTGGAAGTTCCCATAAAAAAGAGAGTGGTAGTTATGCTCAGATAAAATGTGGTATAGATGAATGTATACCAGCACACGGGCTGGTCTGACAGTGGCACATACCACATTCCTGAGGAATCCTTGGGTCTGGAAGAAGCTCAAGAAACTTTTTCTTTTTTAACTGAACAAACAGTGATGAAAATAACTAAACAACTTTTGAATAATATGACAATTTACAAGAGAGAGGTCAGGATAGACAGTGGCTTTAATTTTTTTTTTAACTGAAACCCAGTGGTTGAGCTCATTCTGAAATTCAAAACCATAGAATGTCAAGACTGAAAGGAGACTTACCAGATATCTAGTAGGCAGCAAGGTGACATAGTGGATAGAACATTAGACCTAGACACTGTAACAACCTCAAAAGCAATGACTATCTTTTGCTATTTTTTTTTAAGTCTCCTGCACTTAGTACAATGCCTGGCACATGGTAGGTGCTTAAAAAATGTATACTGGTTGACTGACATAGAATAGGAAGACATGAGTTCAAATTCTGCCTAAGCTAGCTGTATGGCAATAGGAAAGTCTTTTAAACTTTCTCAGCTTCAGTTTCTTCATCTTTAAAATGGGGATAATAATAGTATCTACCTTCCAACATTATAGTGAGGATCAAATAGAGTAACATTTACAAAATGCTTTGCAAAACCTTAAAGCATTACATGAATAGCTATTATTATTCATCTAATCCCTTCCTTTTACAAATGAGAAATCTCCTTCCCAGACTCCATCTTTTCTCAAAAAAAAAAAAAAAACCCTCAATGAAAAGGGACAAGCATCTGTGAAGGAGTTACAGGGAGGAGATATGAGGAAGGAAGTGAACCTTTTACAAAGGATGAGGGGAACACTGTTCAGCTATTAAGGCAATGAGGAGCCTTTGATCCATTTCTTAGAAATGGCTTCAGTCGATCCTTTGAGGGGTCCTTATCGCATTTGATCTTGAGTGATGCTGTCCTTTCAGGAGCACTCAGTGGTGGTACAGGGGCTTAGGTGATACTTCGTTAGAAAAATCAATGTCTTTTTTCCAATCAAGTATCTTTGTTTTGTTACAAGTACTGCTTACTCCACTGCTTCTGAGTGCCTACTCCCTGGTTTTTAAATGATATTAAATAACAAAAAGTGTTCCAGTTTGAGATACAGTTGTTGTTTTTAATGGAAGTTTATGCTCTTGATATTTTGTAATGCTAGGGGGTTGAGGAAGGGGAAGAAATCCTCTAGAAAATAGTCCTCCCTTTCCAGGGAATACACAAAGGGTGAAATACTGGAAGCACAACCGTATTCATTCATTCAATAAATGTTTATTGAGTGCCCATTCTCCACAGGAATGTTTTTTAAGAAAGTAGGAGAGCTGGAGGAGTAAGGCAGGGTGAGAGGAGCTATTGGGGGAAAAGAGGGATATAGTCTCTAACAATTTAGGCTGGTTAATACTATTTAGATCCGTTTTGTTTTTGGGGGGGTCCTCTGCACAGAAGTACCATAGACAGGTAGGCGGCACATTGGGCCTGGAGTCAGGAAGACTCATCTTCCTGAGTTCAAATGTGCCTTCAGACACTTTTAGCTGTATGACCCTGGGCAAGTCACTTAACCCTTTTTGCCTCATTTCCTCATCTGTAAAATGAGCCAGAGAAGGAAATGGCAACCCATTTCAGTATCTTTACTAAGAAAAGCGCAAATGGGGGCAGCTAGATGGCACAGTAGATAGAGCACAGGCCCTGGATTCAGGAGGACCTGAGTTCAAATCTGGCCTCAGACACATAACACTTACTGGCTGTCTGACCCTGGGCAAGTCACTTAACCCCATTGCCTAGCAAAAAAAAAAAAAAAAAGGCCCAAATGGGGTCAAAAAGAGTTGGACATGACTGATAACTGAAATAACAGAAGTACCATAGGCATAGCAGGAAGCTCTCTGTCTATGTAATGTAACAGAAGACTTATCAAAAAGACAGCCTGGCACCAAATAGCTGGGCTATGCTGCCTGAAACCTCAAAGAACCAGATTCATTTAAACTAAGTTATTATGGTAGATTACCTGGATGGAGTAACATATCACTCAGAATTAGTTTATCATCCTTTTTGACCCACCGTCATATGGCAAAGAAGAAGGCCAGCCCTAAGGTAATGAGACTAGAAGCAAGTCATCTTTTTTTTTTTTTTTGCTTTTTTTGGTGAGGCAATTGGGATTAAGTGACTTGCCCAGTGTCACATAGCTAGTTAAGTGTCAAGTGTCTGAGGCTGGATTTGAACTCAGGTCCTCCTCACTCCAAGGCCAGACCTCTATCCACTGAGCCACCTAGCCGCCCCAGCAAGTCATCTTCTGATGAGAGAAAAGAATTTAGAAAACTTTCAAGCCACAGAGTAACCAAACAGTTGAAACCATACTGGAAACTGAGGTTCTGTCCCAAAGACAGACAACTAGATGGCACACTAAATAGAGAACTGGAACTGGGGTATAAAAGACCTGAGTTCAAATCTAGCCCCAGACCCATCTTAGAAAGTCATTTAACCTCTGTCTGCCTCAGCTTCTTCATCTGTAAAATGAAGATAATAATAGTGCCTAGACTCAGAGGGCTGTTGTGAGGATAAAGTGAAATAGTATTTATAAAGTGCTTTGCAAATCAAAGTGCTATGGCTCTAAAAATGGTTTATCATCATCATCATGATCATCATTTACAGGTGTCTTACATTACCCCCACCTGATGATGTCTTCATTGACAAAGTATATACCACTACTAGTGAGAGCAGTCTCCTATTAGGTAACTTGAGTCCCTGAGAACCTTCAAGTAATGGGGTGCCATGTGAACAAGCATTTTTAGACTTCTTTCTTGTCAACAAGAAGGCTTTTGGGAGAACCATGTATATTCCATGTACAAGAGTCTACAGTCTCCTTTGTCTCCCTCAAGCTATCCCCTTCTTTTTCTCCAAAAGTATCTTCCTTTGGCGCTTTGGGGGTTTCTACTTAGTAATGGGGGGCAATTGTGGGAAAAGGAACAACATGCAGATTTCATTTTTTCTGTTTGCTTCTGGTGCACTAGCCTGGCCTCAGGCATATAAGTGGTAAAAATAATCATGTTTCTCCTGTTAATCCGCCTTGACATCTCTCCACCTCACAGGAGGCTGAGCCGGCTAATGAGAAATCCCACAAAGGCCCGGTGAACTCCTCTGGAGTAAGATGCTGTGTGGCTGTCGTATGCTGAGAGCTGTTACAGAAATTGCAAAACTCCTCTGTTCTGCGCTCACCTTTCACTCAGATTCCCCTAATGTGGGGTCGTTATATGGAGGGAAAGGTAATATGAGATATGAAGCTCATAATTGACTTCTGGCAACCTTGATGACAGGTTTCCTATGAATCGTTGAGGCTGCCATTAGTTGTAATTTAGAGTTCTAGACTGGGAGTCTGACGACTGGTGTACAAGATCCAGCTGTGCCACTAACACCGGCAAATGATTTAACCTCTCTTTGAATCGCATTCTTCAGCTATTAAATGAAAGTCTTGGGCTAGATGATACCTAAGGTTTTCTTCAGCTGTAACTGACATGTGTAGATGAAGGCCTATATCCTTGTAAGGAATTATTATTCAGGAAAACAGAGGATGCTTAGAACCCTTTCCCCATTTATCCTAATTTTTATCAAAACAGGCCTTCCACTCTAGTGCAGTAGAAAATGTACCAGATGTGGGACAGTTAGATGGTGCAGTGAATAGAGCACTGACCCTGGAGTCAGGGAGGCCTGAGTTCAAATCTGGCCTAAGATATTAGCTGTGTGATCCTGGGCAAGCCACTTAACCCTGACTGCCTTAAAAAAAAAAAAAAAAAAAAAAAGGCACCAGATGTGAAATCAGAAGTCCTGAGTTCCTGTCCCACCTCTTATCATTCCACAGCTGTGTTAGCCAAGGCAAGTCATTTAGCCTCTTTGAGACCGTTTCCTTAACTATAAAATAAGAACAAAAATACTCCTACCTACAGCAAAGGTATAGTTGTAAAGATCCAAAGACCTAATAGATGTAAAGTGACTTATAAGGTGTAAAGTGCTAAACAAATTATTATTACCCTCCACAGCCTGGGACATTTAGCACAAATCCTTTCTTCCACTTGGAGTCTTGGGCACCAGCTATTACTGAACACTTCTGGGCTGAAATGTGATTCAGCAAGGATGATGGGAGATGGAGGGTAAGGATGTTGAAACTAAGTTTGAGAAAAGAAAAAAAATACTACAAAACAGACCTAAGTACCTATCTAGCTTCCTTTTAATGTTTCTCAATTATTTTCTGGCATATCCTGGTTCATAGTATCCTTGGTGTTGTATAAACTGCCAACCAACTGCCATTCCCAATACAAGTGAACCAGATGAGCTGAAATATCAAGGTACCAGGAAGGAGACACAGGGGGAAGCATGACAGAAGCAAGTCATCACCTTGACCACTGTGTCCCTTCAGATCCTGATGGAGATAGTTTAGCAACCAGAACCCCAAAGTCTTGGAAATGGCAATGTTTCCAGTCCAGTGCCCATAGCCAGGGAGGCAACCCCTGTAGAAATGAAGCCTAGCAATGACACTCAGAGGTGCTACCACCATGTCAGCTGCAGACTTAGTAAAGAAAGTTCTTGCTACCGAAGTCCTTGGCACATCAAATGGTTTGATATTAGAAACTGCTATGATTTTATCAGCAGAAAGGACATTAGAGAAAATGAATTACCTTATGCTGTATTACTCAACCCTAAAGACCACAGGACCTTTCCATCTGACTTTCACCTTTAACCTTCCAAATGTATTATCTCTCCCATTAGAATATAAGCTCATTGAGGGAGGAGATTGTCTATTAGTATACCCAGTGCTTCGTACACAGTAAGCACTTACTAAATGATTCATTGGTTCCTTTATTCATTCATAAATGTTCAGTCTTCTAAAAGCTGCTTTGAGAGACCTCTCTAGCACATCACTGACAGAGAGGAAATTGGAAACCCAATCCTTAAATCCATTTTTTTTCCCTCTTTTAGTTGATCGTGTAATTACTGGGCATGCTCAAAAGAGCAGTCAGTCAGGAAACAAATAATTATTTGGCGCTTGTTATGTGCCAGGCACTGAATTAAGAACTGAGGATATAAAGAAAGGCAACAAAGATGTCCATGATCTCAGGGAGCTCATATTCTAATGGAGGAGACTGCATACAAATAACTAAGAACATACAAGAGACATAGTATAAATGGATCATAATTTTAGAGTGAATGGCCTTGGTTGGGGTGGGAGGGACCCTGAGAAGAATCTCCTGCAGAACGTGGGATTTGAGCTGAGCCTTGATGGAAGCCAGGGAAACTCGGAGTTTGAAGTGAAGAAAGTATTCCAGTCATGAAGGTCTGCTAGTGCAAATAATGTAACCAAAGAACAGTGTCATATGTGAAGAACAGCAACTATGCAAATGTCACTGGATTAAAGAGTATATTAAAAGGAGTAAAGTGTAAGAAGATTGGAGAAGTAGAAAGGGGACTTTACATGGCACAGGATTTCACACATATTTGACTCTGGAAGAAGGAGTTGCTGGAGTCTATTGAGATGAGCTAAGTGGTATATGTTTGAAACATGGTCAAATGTGCACTTTGGGAAGATCACTTTGGCAACTGAGGCACAGCATTATGCTAGATACTTTGGATATAGAGGAAAAACACATCCCCTCCCTCAAGGATCCAAATAAATATGTTACACAGGAGGCTAGGCTTGAAACTAATTTAAAAATTAACAGCTTTGGATTGTGGTCCAAAATGTTATTGATCTCCTGCCTGTACTTAAATGGAGAATAGATAGGGATAAATAAATTACAGAAGTCCTATAACTATTCCAGCATCAAATTTCTGAACAAAATGGATAGCAAGCCAATCCTTAGTATTTCCAGTGCTTTCCTTCTGCTAATTATTTCCTGTTTATCCTATATATAGCTTGTTTTATATATGTATATATAATATATATGTGTGTGTATATATATATATATTTGTTTGCAAGTTGTCTCCCTCATTAGATTATAAGCTCCTCCAGGGCAGGTACTGTCTTTTGCCTCTTTTTGTATCTTCAGCCCTTAGCACAGTGCCAAGCATACAGTAGGTGCTTAGTATATGTTTATTGTTTGATTGGTTGATTGATTTCCTTACCCTTGTGACACATAATAGCAATCACAAAAAGTAAAAATAAAATAAAATGTGACTCAGTTTGTAACACTCTCTCCAAGGTTTTTGGAAATGTCTCATTCAACCATCATTTTCAAAGAATGAGTTTGCCCTCTGATCTTGATCTTTTCCCCTAATGATTTACTTCTCATAGGGCTTATCCCTAAACCACTATTTTATGAGAGAGTTCTGGGGAATTAAGTTATATGGTTTGATCAACAACTTCCTAAAGAAAGATCACAGCACACTGTGGAACTTACAGCCTGAATTCTTACTCTTCCTCCTTCTCCTCCTCCTCCTAACAATAATGATGATGATAATAATAATAATAATAATATTGGGGAAGAAGCTGATTCTTTCCTTTAAACAAGATCCCCAAGAAAAGTAAGAGAGATTAAGTATTGGAAATCTACCTTTAATAATATCTAAAGATTAAAAAAAAGCTTCATTTCTCTAAAATCAAAAGTGCTTGTGGAATTCTCTCTTCTGGAAACTTTAAAGAATTAGTCAAGTGTTCTAATATGAGGGTTGTTTTATGTATGCCTTTGTCAACATAGGGGGAAGGATGTGATAACTTTTAAAATCATATTTAAAATTTGTGATTCTATCATACTGCTGGGTATACTTAAAAAGGGGTTGGCCTTTGGGCAGGACCAAAACAGCCTAACAAAATGAGAATTGGGAGACTTAATTAAGAAGGGACTTCGATGAGGAAAAGGAATAGAGGGAAGAGCAGTGATTTCTCTTCATTCAGAAAACAACATAGAAATGGAATGCCAAGTAACATGTTCATTGGCACCTCATCAACTATAAGTCAAGAACTCCACTGAATTGAAGAAAGGTTTGAATCACAGCCTATAAGGCAAAGGAAATGAAGCTGTATCATGGTGTTAGCCGTTTACCCAAACCCCAGTTTCTAGCACTGCTGGGTAGCCACCTGGTCATTTGTAAAGAGATGAATTACCACTCCAAAGCATTTGCCTTTCCTGCCTGCTGATGGTAAGTGATCTGAGCTACTCATACATTTCAAGGTGTTTTGTTTTTCTTCTCCTTTCAAATTTTAAAATCAATTTCAAAATTACAGCATGGAGAAGATTACAAGAAGATCTTGTTACATCAAACAGGATAAAGTACTTGAGGCACTCGGGCCCTTGGCAAATGATGCTTGGGGATTTCTAGATGAATGACTTGTATCTGTGTTTACAGCTTTTCAGCAGAGTGCTTAGTATTTACTTTGGAATTAATCCAGGCCCATAAAACTAGTGATATATCAACATAACAGATGTACTTGAGTGAGTATACATTAAAAGGTGATTCACTTCAGAATGAGAACTTAACCGCTGCTTGGAGGTCGAATTAGATATTGTTTGCTTATGATTCAATGGAGTACCTTTTGAGGGGCAGCAGGTGAAGGCCATCTGGCCTTTGCCCTACCCCTGTGAATCCTCAAATTGGCAGAGGTATCTGAACTTTTTTTTTTCCTGAGCTGTGTTTGCAAAATAAGTGACATAGAATATATGAATGAAAAGAAAACCAATTCTTAATGGCTAGGGTGGTGTGAGGGAGATGAGTAATACAGATTTTTATTTTTTTTCCTCTGGAGACAAAGAATTTGGGGAAAATATACTTGGGTCATCTTATATAAAGAAAATCAATAGCCCAAGCAAATGGTAGTTTTTGATAAGAGTTCAGAAAGGAGGATATCTGAGCAAGAGTAAATTCAAAGTAATGTTTCACAACAGTTCTATTTTGGCCTCACCTTGGACCAATGGCTATGCTTTGATCTACGACTAAGGTAGTTCAGCACAGTGTGTACTCTATGGTGAGAATGATAAAAGGAGGCACACAACAAAGATTTGTGGCACAAAGCTAAGTTATGAAGAAGGGAGGGAGAGAAGAATTCAGAGTACTATTTTCTAAGCAATGGGACATATCATTTGAGGACGCTAGGAAGCCAACATGGGAGAATCCATTTGAGGTTTCTTCACTCACCTTTTCCAATGTTTCCCAAACAATATAGAGTAGTGGGAAACATGGTAGTGGTAATGAAGAGATGAGAGTCTGAATGCAATGAGTCTTTTTATTTAAACCATGGTTAGGATCTTAGGATTACAGGTTTAAAGAGAGAGGGAAAGGAAACAAAGAAGTCTTTTAGTCTAACTCCCTCATTTCAGATTAAGAAACTGAGTAATTACAGGTGAACTGACTTGCCTAAATGATATTTGATCCCAGATTCCATAACTCTAAATCACATCTATTTCCAACAAATCACTTGACTCCAATTTAGGGAAATATGGACAGAAAGGCCTCCACCTGGACAGAAGCAAAGATGAGGTTAACAAATTGTTCAGTAGGCCACAGAAAGCATTATTCAGATTTTAGTAGAAGCTGGCCATTGTGTAGATGGAACTTAAAAAAGAATTCTCTTTTTTGACTTTGCAGTTCTGTTTACAATTTGAACCCTAAATGATAACAACAACAACAATTAGCATTAATATAGCACTATATGCTTTGCAAAGCATTTTATAGATTTCTGTCTCATTTGATCATCACAATTAGCATGGGAGGTAGGTGTTATTATTTTGCTGTTGTCTAGTCGTTTTCAGTTGTGTCCAAGTCTTTGTGACCCCCATGTGCAATTGTCTCAGTAAAGACACTGGAACATTTTGCCATTTCCTTCTCCAGCTCATTTTATAAATGAAGAAACTGAGGCAAACAGGGTTAAGTGACTTATCCAGGGTCATATAGCTACTAAGTGTTTGAGGTTAAATTTGAACTCAGGTCTTCTTGAGGTTTAGGGCTCTATCCTCTGTACTACCTACTTGCCCTAGGTGCTATTATAATCCCCATTTTAGATGAGGATATTCAAGCAGATAGAAGTTAAGTAACTTGCCCAGAGTCACATAACTAGTAAGTATTGGAGGCTAGATTTTTAAATCAGGTCTCCTAGGGGCAGCTAGGTGGCACAGTGGATAGGGCCCTAAAGTCAGGAGAACCTGAGTTCAAATCTGGCCTCCGACCACACACTTGACCCTTACTAGCTGTGTGACCCTGGGCAAGTCACTTAACTCCAGTTGCCTAATAAATAAATAAATGAATAAACAAACAAACAAACAAATAAATAAATCAGGTCTCCTAGACTCCCGAGGTCTAGCCTATTATCCACTGTACCACCTAGTTGTCTTTATGGCATTTGAGAATGAATAAAATGCTAATTGAGACTTTTACCAAGAACATCAACTTGTCCCTATAGGGCAGAGCCAGAAATTGTGAGAGGCAGATTTAGGCTTGTGAGAAAACTTTCTAACAATTCAAAAGTGGAATGGACTATCTCATTGAGTATCGAGTTACTACTATTCAAATAGTAGGTTGGGCTAAGTGACCTCCCAAGTTCCTTCCAACCCTGAGGTTCTGCAATTCTGTTATTTTCACCAAGTCTCAATGGTTCAATACTTAAATCACAGACATCTTCAATATTACAAACTGAACAGACCTCACAGTTACTTCTAATACTTCAAGGCTATGGAGAAAGTTTTGTTTCCATCTAAAACAGGAGTTAACCCATTCCTAAAGTGATATTCTCCCTCTTGTCAAAGATCTCAACGAAAAGAGAAATGTGTTAACTAAGCTATCTGAATGCTTTAAAACATTCAGATCTTAATTATTATGTAGGTCAAAAGCATGGATTAAGGAGAAGATTTCTCAGGTCTCATGCGATGTTTCCCATTGACTTGGCATAGCCAAGGACATAAAAATGTATGCTTTTCATGCACTATTGAGAGCCCACCTAAGAATAATGGGTAGAAGTGAAACAGATGCAGATTAAGGATTGATATAAGGGAAAAAAAACTCCTTAACAGTCAGAATTATTCTAAAGTTGAAAAGGGATGAGGTTGACAAATTTTTCAGTACAAAGGTTAACAAATTGTTTGGTTCAAAAGGTAGTGAATTCTCTTTCACTGAAGGTCTTCAAGCATTTGAATATGTACTTGCTGTATATGTCAAAGAAAGGATTCTTTGAGTATGGTCCTGGAGCAGAACTATATGCCTGTCATTTGAGAACTAGTTCAGTTAAGTTTAGAATCAATCATCCATCACTAGAATCATAGAAACTCTGAAGTGAAAAAGACCTCAAAGAGCAATGGCAGTGGTCATTTTTTTTTTCCGGAAACAGAACAGGGAGGATGCCTCCTAAGGTGGACGGCAACAGAAATCTATGGCAGTGGGGTGGGGAGGGGGGTGAAGCATGGAATGCCTATAAATCATGGATGCTTGAGGTATTAGGGAATAATAGTTAATACTACATCCATCACCCTCCTTAGATTTCACAGGAAATGCAGATCTGGGGGTTGAGAGGATAAAATGTGACTCAGAAAATTGACTAATCTTCTGTATTTAATTAAGAAGTTACAGTTTCAGTGTATTTCCAACATGGCCCATAAAATGGCAGTCATTTGGTCATTACACCATGTACAGAGAATAATGGAGCCTATATGAAAATAGCAGCTGGGTTTGAGGTAGAAAGATATTTCTCCTCAGCTCAAATTCAGCCTTTACTTGGCAGAAGTCTGTATTCTTATGGCTATCCCCCAACTTCTTTTTAAACCCCTAACCTGCCCTTTAGTGCATGACACCAAAGAATTTCTCTAAATGTCCAAAGGATGGGTAGATGTCCTTTCCAATCTGTGTCCCTTTCAGAGCAGAAGAGTGATCTGTCCTAAAGGTGGCATAAACCAAGAATGCTCATACCAACTTCTCCACCTCTCCTTTAACACCCCTCTCCCACAATGAACAGTGGAAGATAAAGAGGAGGGAATATGAGACTATACCTCAGTTCTAAGACATTGCAATGAGGCAGCATAGAAAAAAGAAATGGTTTTGAATTAAGAGGGTCTGGGTTCAAAATCCTGTCTTTATCACTACCTACCTGCAAAATGCTGGGAAAGTCACTCAATTTCCCTATGTCTCAGTATCCTCATTTAAAATGCTGGTGCTGTATTAGATAACTCTAAATGTCTCTCTGATCTCTAAACCTATGGTACTATGATTGTACACAGAACTGCTGCCACCTCACCCTCACAGGTAAAACCAGGTTGTAGATATCCCTATGTCTGTCTGTCTGTCTGTCTGTCTGTGTGATTTAAGCACCGGTAAGAGACAGTAAAAGTTATGACTTTTATGAATTACAACTTATAAAGCAAAGTAATTTCCTTGTGGTCAACAACAATAATAGGTGACATTTAAAAACTGTTGGATTTTTGGGTTTTTTTTTAAGGTTTTAGAGTACTTATAGCATGTTATCTGATTCTTCCCATTTTACAGATGAGGAAACTGGGGCTTAGACAGATGAAATCATTTGCCTGTGGCTTTGCACTGGGTGTCAGAAATGAGTCTGCTTTGAGCAACATCTAAAGCTGATGAATTAACTTCACTTCATATAAATGTTTACAGTTGGCCCTGCAAGTGAAGCTAGGACGAAAACCAGGTATCACACGTTGTTTTGAGGTCACTGGGAAATGCAGATCACCTCAATACTAATGTAGGCCCATTTGTTTTAAAATGATATATATTTCATTAAAATTGTCAAGCTACATTGTCACCCTAAATATAATATTACTAAAATGTTTTAACAAAGCCAGCTGGAAAGCGTGACATTTCATCCATATTGTTATTTATATACATATTTACGGCTGCCACCTGCTTGTAACTTGGCTCATATCATAAAGCAGTACAGTTCCCCTGTTTCATTATACTTTGACATTTCAGTATAACTACATAGCTGGCCATTCCTCAGTTTCCAATTGCTCTGCAGCCGCTCTTGAATTATATTGCCTTGGTAATAGAATAAAGATCTTTCTCCATGGTAGTACCAGGCTTTTTTTTTTTTTTCCCATACCCAGATGGTACAAATCGCTGCTGGCACATGTAACAATTACAGCACGGCTTCTGCTGCTTAAATGAACCCCCACAAACCCCACAGAGTTAGATTAGATTAGGGAATTGGGAGGTGAGCAGGAGGCCTGGCCAGTGGTCTCAGCTGAAGCACATAAGTATTTGGTACTGGCTTGCTGTGATGGAAAATATAACACATTTCTAGAGTACTGAACAGTGAACTTCTTTCTCAAAGGCAGAAGAGAGAAAAGAAAGCCACCAACTATATTAAAGCAAGTAGGTGTAATTTCAAAACTATTAAGCAGCCCAACCTACCAGAATATCTACATCACACTTAGCATTTAGAAAGTGGATACAAAGAGAGGGGAGAATAATCATACTGAGGATTCATGTAGCATTGTGTCTCTTCAAAGCCCTTCACTGTCACGACTTATTAGTTAATACATAAAACCATCTTTTGAAGTAGGTCTGCATTATGGTCCCAGTGGTAAAATGAGGAAACAGACAGAGAAAACTGAAATGGCTTTACCAACATAGCAAGTCTGGGTGGCAAATGGGTCAAAGCATTGTCTCCCCCAATTACCAAGGCCAGGTGTCTCAATTGGTAGGGGAAATGACCTTCCCACGCTGTAGGAAGTTCTCCTCCAAAGAACCCTTTCTGGTTTGATTTCATTTAGGTTCTAATGGTCTTACCAAAGCAGCTTTTTTGAAGAGTCAATTCCATGGTGGTTTAATTGACTGTTTCTATCTTTGTCCTCAGACATCTGTAGCATCCTTCCCAGTTGTGCCCTCTTGAAGTTCATACATAATCCCCTTTTCCCCACCCCCACTTTAGTATCTATGCCTTTCAAAGGTACATGTCATATTAAGAAATCACCCTCACCAGGCTAGTCCATTCTGACTTATGCATCTCATTTTTCCCATTGAGTCACTCTTCTAAGACCACCTTCCATGTTTGGTTTAGCACTAAAGAATTGTTACTGGGTCGTATCTAATTTAAGTTGTAACGAAAAGGATACTCACCTCTGTTTTCATGAGTTGATTCACATGCTGGCCTTTTTGTCTCTGTACCAATGCTATGCCATAATCCCACCTAAATCTGTAATGAACCTCAATATTACTACTTTTAAAATTAAGTAGTACCAGCAAATACTGAAGAATTTTCTCTTGCTAATACTCATATTTTTAAGTTTGCTGGTGTTTCCTTCCTCCCCTCCTCCAATTTGGCTTGAATTTGGGAGTCCTGACATTGTTTTGATCCATTAGAGCAGGGGTGGGGAAGCTGCAGCCTAGAAGCCACGTGTGGCCTTCCAGGGCCTTGGGTGTGTACTTTTGACTGAATCCAAGTTTTACAGAACAAATCCTTTTATTAATGGGATTTATTCAGTGAAGTTTGGATTCAGTCAAAGGGCCACACTTGAGGACCTAGAGGGCCACATCTGGCCTCGAGGCTGCAGCTTCCCCACCCCTGCTTTAGAGGGTCTAGACTAATTTCTGATACTTCATGTATTGTCCTTACCAAAGTCTCTTATGAACTAAATCTTAATCCTTCTTTTTGGACTGAATAAAGAGTTAGGAAAAAAATAGAATTCTGTTTCTGCCCCATTGTGGGCAGTCTATACTTTTCTGAGCCCCAGTTTCCCTATATAAAAAACAAAAGCATTATATTCGATTTATAAGGTCACTTCAAGCTCTGATCCGTAAAAAGGGAATTGGGCTATGTGACTTCAGAAATTCCTTCCAACTAGAAGTCTATGATTCCAGATGTTTTTAGAAGCAAATAATCTTAGACTCTTAGAGCTGGAAAAGACAGAGGTATGTAGTTCAAATGAGGAAACTAACACCTAGAGAGATAAAATGACTTATACAATGTGATGCAGGAAGTTAGTACTAGAGCTGGTGCTAGAACCCAGGTCTCTAATCTGAAGATCAGTGCTTTGTAAATTCTTTTCAGGTTCTAATGTTCTGAATCTTTGATTCAAGTCTATCCCTATCATTCTTGGCCTCCCCCTTTCCATATTGTAGATTCCTACTTCAAACTTTTTTTTCCCCTTTTTTGCTTTCTTCTGAATTTTCTTCCAAATAGTCTAAATGTTTCTTCCTCATTCATTTTAATCTTTCCTTTTCAACTTTCCTTCTCCCTCATCAGGACTTCTTTTGGACTTTTCTCTCCTCTTTGTATTGTATCTATCTAGGATGTCATCAATTACCATTTTCACGTGGATGATTCTCAACACCACTTCTTTGTCCCTGATTCATCTTCTGATCATTATTTTCATGATTCACTCTCTCCTGGAATTTAGGACAAAGACAACTTTCTTTGGTCTCCTACCTAACGTTTTCCTCCAACTTAATCCTTTCACTCTCTAACCTCTTGAGATTCTAATCTGGGGTGTGAGGTGGGGAGGAGGGAATCCATTCAGCTGAAGTCACCTGAAGCTCAAACCCTTCTCTCTCTTAAAAAAAATACAGTTTCATGTACACACATATTTTTAGCATAGGGACTGGGATGGGATCTGTGATTCCATTGGCATATCACTACCAATATGGGTTGTCAGCCAGGAAGACCTGAGTTCAGAGTCTTACCTCTGACATATACTGCTTGGGTTTCCTGGGCCAGTTATTTCATCTCTCGATGCTATAGTCAAATTTGTACAATTATAGGTTATAGAGAAGTTACTGACTTGCATTGGAAAAGGGAGATTCAACATCCAGGAGTTCTCTCTACCAATAAAATCACAGGTTTAGTCCTTACCCAGTTTTAATCCCTACCCTTATCTTTTGTTTCATCTACATTTCCTAAGATATACCTCTCTCCTGCCCCTCCCAGAGAGCCAATCTCTATAACAATAGAGGAAAAGTTCAGCATAATGAACCAACATAATGACCAACATAATGAGAATGTCTGATATTCTGTGTAGTGCTCTGCACCCATAGTCAGTCTCACGTCAGCAAAGAAAGGTTGAGGGAGGTACTGAAGGATTTCTCTTTAATCATTCTTCCTTGAATTAACTATTCTTACTTAAGTACTTAGTACTTAACTGCTCTTCTTTTTTTTTCCTCTGTAGTACTCACTTATGCACAAGATATATTACTTGGGGACCATACGTGGGATGTTGTGGAATCGATTTGCCTTTCGATATTAAAAAAGAGTGATCCTTCACTGAAGTCCTATTTTGCTGCTTGCAAAGCCCGAGCACTGGCCCCTTCTGGTCTGTTAGTTTACAAAGACTGAAAGGCTTCAAAAGTAAAGGCTTAGTGACAGACCATTTCTGCCTGTCACCAGCAAGCAGCCTGAGTTTGGCATTTTACCACACTTAAAAATTGGGACTTTATTCCTCAGCACACACTTCTAAATTTCATCCTGTTAGTGACTCATTAGCCACCTAAGCTCAATGAGATTCTTAGCACCCCCCATCATAATGACATCTGTGAATTAGTCTACAATTCTCTCCATGTTCAGGGTTTACAGTGTAATGAAATCATAGGTACCCAAACATTCTTCTCCATCACTAGTTATGGCTATCTGTCACTGTTCCTTCAGCCTTGTGGCTCTTCTTTCTATCCATGTCAATTTGAGTCAAGTTTTCAAGTAAAAATGTCATGGGAACACTATATTAATTGCCTGACAGAAAAAATATCATGCCTTCCTTCCCTCCACTTGTTATATGGAACTCCAAAACTAAAAGTCTATAATTTGAAAGGGGGTCAGAAGCACTGATAAGAAAATGATTTTGCTCAGACATCCTTTATCTAGCATAACAGCCTTGATTCTGCCCCCATGCCTTCTGAACTCTAATTAATTAAGCTAATGGCTTAGTGGAGAGATTAGCCAAACCAGTCAGTGACCTCATCTCAGGGTTAGTGTATCCAAGCATACCATAGACAGCCTGAATAAGAAGTCCATACCACTGTCAATACACTTCAACAACTACTTACTGAGAGTCAACCATGTGCCCATTACTGTGCTAGACATTATATAGGAGAAATGAAAGAAATGTGCAACATGGTCCCTTTTCCTCAAGGAGTTGGCAGTCTGGTTAAATACTTGAGGCGCAAACATTAAAAAGCAACTAAAATATAAGACAATATGGGACAAACAACAAATCAGTGGCACAAAGTCTATAGGAATTCAGAGAAGGGAGAGATCATTGCAGGCTGGGGTAGTCAGGGAAGGCTTCCTAGGGAGCTGAACAGAAGCTGAGCCTTGAAGAATGATGTTAAGTATCAAATGAGTACTGCATATAAGAAGTGCTATGGAATTTTAGAGAAATAAGATCCCTGCAGGCTAGAGCGGATGAGAAGGCTCAGTATAAGAAGAAATGCTTTTAGTGAGTCTCAAAGGCTATGTAGGACTTGGATAGGTGGAAGGAGGGCAAGCCAAGTGAGTGAACAGTATATACAAAGGCATGGAGGTGGGAAAACATCAGATAAAGGTCAAGGGATACTGAATAAAAGAATCTGCTTTGAACAGAGGGTTCAAAAAAATAAAGTCTTTGAGATAAACCTGGTAAGGTAGGTTGAAGCTAAAATGGAGAAGGCCTTGAATTGTGGGATGAGGAAATAAGATTTTATTAAGAAATGGGAAGATTAATCTAGCAGTTATTGCAATGATTTGCTCAAAGGCCTGAAGTAGGGTAGTTGCAGTGAAAATGGAAAGGAAGAAAGTGATGGGAAGAACTGGTTGGTTGGTAAGGGGAGACAAAGAAAAATAGTGCCATATCGTGAAAAGAGCCCTGGATTTGAAATCAAAAGACTTCTATTTGAAACCCAGCTCTGCTACTTATTGTGTGACCTTAGAAAGTCCTTCATCTCTTTGGGCTTTAGTTACCTCCTCTGCAAAATGAGTGGGTTGCAGATGATAATCTCTAAGGCCTCTTCTGGCTCCAAAGCTATCATTCTATGATAAGGCAAAATGACTCCAAGATTATAAACCTGAGTGACAGGCTGACTAGGAGAATGACCAGCAGAAACATTGAAGTTAGAAACAAAAGTTGGATTTGTGGGCAAGATAAGATTTTGGTTTATATGTTGTTATAATGATAATATGTTGGTTTGAGGTGATAATTGGAGGATATTCCTGGGTCACATAAAACTAGATGATCTTTGCTGTCCCTTTCAACTCCAAGATCCAATAATTCTATGAGGAGTAAACAGTTGGCAATGCTACATAAGGTGGAGAAAAAAATGTACTCTCTAGTATGAGTCAGCAATGAACTTGACTCTGCTCACAAGGTTGAGTAAGTGATGATGGAAGGGTATGTATGCAAAGAGAAGTTGCTTTTATGGTGTCTAGAAGGATGCCTTCTTTTCCCAGGCTTATTAGACTTTATACATACTCTATGACCTGTAAATTCACTCCAATACTACAGAAAAGAGGTCTTCCTAGAGGAGATGGGAATAAAATGTGGCACTGAACCACTAAAAGCTCAAGGTTAAGTCAAATGGTTTTGTGGTCATCTAGGAGACGGGATAAGGGGAAATGTGATGCAGGAACAGGAGCATTGGCCTTGGATTTAGCCGATGTATTGGCTGTGGCATTAATTAGCTATGGAACCTTGGGTAAAGTCACTTAAACTTTGTTGTTGTTGAGTTATTTCAGTCGTGTCCAATTCTTCATGACCCATTTGGGGTTTTCTTGGCAAAGAGCAAGAACAGTTTGCCGTTTCCTTCTCCAGTTCATTTCAAAGATGAAGAAATTGCAGCAAATAGGGCTAAGTGACTTGCCCACAGTCACACAACTAGTAAGTATTGGAGGCCAGATTTGAACCAAGGAAGATGAGTCTTCCTGATTTCAGGCCCAGCACTCTATACACTGTGCCACCTAGCTGCCTTTATCATTCGATCCTAAATTTCTTAATCTAATGAGAATTGGGCTAGATGACCTCTAAAGCCCTTTCTGGATAAAACATTCTATATTTACTTACTTAGGCTGAGAGGACCTTCTTTGCCCCCAAATTTTACTTAGTCTGCCCATGTACCTGACATGCTACTAATAAAAATTATTTCCTTTGGCTTGAAACAATGCCTTATAAAATCCTCTATTAAAGAGGGGACAGTATATTAAGCCTTCTAAGTCACTACTTCAGTATAAATTAGCCTATTAAGTTGATTTCCAGAGAGATTGCTTGTTCTGCACAGGACTTATAAGGCCTCTGCCTACACAGTTTGGGTAATTTTGTTGGGGTTAAGGGTCAAAAGAAAAGCCTCGAGCATAGGGCATTGCCCACAGTATAGGAGCCATGAACAGGAGGGAAAGAAGGTGGATATCAAATATGAACATCATTGATTTCAACATTTTCCTCTGACTGCAAAGCTATCAATCATGGAGTCATTCAGAAAGGTTATACATGGAATCTGTAACTATTGAGTTTTTCTGCTTAGGGCAAGTGAAGTCACAACCTCTTCCTTTCAAGTCTTTAAAAAATATTCTTATTAAGCCACAGCAATGTTGCAAATATTGGGATTGCTTGTTTTGTCTAGGCACTGTGGGTCACTGTGTTTTTGTTTCTGATATTTGGGAGTACCTTAAAATGAACAAACACAGAAATGACCCTACTCTTTCCAAGGAAATGACTACCACAGACCTATTTCCAAAATGGGCTTTCTTTAGAAACACAACTCCCTCTTTGTCCTGCCTTTCGTAATCTGGCTCTACCTTATCTTTCCAGGCTTATTTCATATTATTTCCCTTCATCAACTTGATATTCTAGACAAACTAGCCTACTTACTGTTCCTCAAGAACAACAACGAATTTCTGTGCTTTTGTACAGACTGTCCCCAGTAGCTGGAATGCATGTCTTCTTTCCTGGTTCCCCCAGCTACTAGTGCCACCCTTTCCAATCTTCTTGTCTTACATCTATAAAGAACCTTATTCTAGTTAAGAACCTCCCATTAAAACAAACAAGCCATCCCCAAAAGCCACCATCAGATTACCATATATTTACTATGAACATATTTTGTATTTAATTATATTTATACACATTGTTTCCAGCAAAGGAATGCAAGTATTTATTCTGAGGGCATGGTCCATTTAATTTTTGTCTTTGTGTTCCTAGCATCTAGCAGAGTGCCTGTCCATGGTACACAATTAAATGCTTCTTGTTTGAGGTTTCCTTGTAAACAATCCCTCTAATTATCAATGTTAGGGAATATGGTTAAGGAGAAATATTGAACAGATTTCCTTCTATCTAATCTTCTAATATATAGTCTCTGCACAGCACCGGGTACATAGGATCTTGGAGCCGGAGGCTACCTTAACAACAATCTAATCCAATGCTAACTTGTCCAAGGTCACACAGGTGGTAAAGTGTTGGGCCAGGGTTTAAAACCAGGTCCTGTAACTCCAAATTAGCATTTCCCCCACTGTACCTTGCTGCCTCATCCTGGTGCTTAATAAATGCCACTCAACTATGATTTTCCAAATAAACAACATGAGTGTCTAAAAATTTCCACCTCTGTGACCTCTTCTCTAAGCTCCAGACCTACCATTAGACTTTCGAGATCAAGCTAAGCATTAGGCATGTCCAGGTCCTGAAATGTCCCTTTTATTTGAGCAAGATCATAAACTATCCAGTGACAGCTAACAGAGTTCACTTCTTACATATTTCCATAATGTGCAAGAGAGAGACTCAAGAATTGAGTCCTAGGATAAATGCTTCTGGAACAACTATTAACTAGCAAAAATCATGCTTATTTTGAATAATAATAATAGCTAGGAAAGATATAGCTTTGAAGTTTACAAAGCAATTTTGCACATATTCACTTCAATGATTCCCACAACAACCCAGTAAGGTAGGTGCTATTATTATCCCTATTTTATCAATGAAGAAACTGAAGCTAAGAGAAATTAAGTGACTTCTAGTGTCTGAGGAAAGATTCTAACTCATGTCTTCCTGACTCAAGCACTGACTCTTTTATCTCTACTGCTTGTATAAGGGGTCCTTTGATCAGTCAATGACTATTCTATTCCCTTCGATGCTGTTAACCAACTATTTCATCACCAAAAAGGCTACCACAGAATGTCAGAGTAAGAAGCAACCTTAGAGACCCACATGTGAACAAGATTCTCCTCTGTAATGACAACTGCTGAGACTTTACCTGAAAACTTTTGGCGAAAGAGGACCCAACTACTTCCCCAGGCAGCCTATCTCACTTTTGGAGAGTTCCAATTGCTAGGTACTGCCACTTATTCCTTGCTCCTGGTTCTACCTAGCTCAGCTTTCAAACAAAATGGAGTACTAAAGAAGATGGTTTGCTAAAACTGTGTTGTAAATCACCCTAAGAGCTACATGAAGAGTTCTTGA
This sequence comes from Vombatus ursinus, assembly GCF_900497805.2. NCBI lineage: Eukaryota > Metazoa > Chordata > Mammalia > Diprotodontia > Vombatidae > Vombatus > Vombatus ursinus. The sequence goes on from NW_020954610.1 coordinate 56,253,377, forward strand.
GCCTCTTGTTGAAAAAGGAAATTATAAGAAAAAAAAAAAGACAAGTAGTGTTAGGTAAACTGCAAGGCATTCAGAGTTGAAAGAAAAGAGCATAAGTGAAAAGATCTGATTCATTCCCCACCCTTAAGATGTGAAATACTGTTTATGATATGGGTAACCCTTGGCATTAAGATTTAAACTCAGCATGCAACGATGAAGGTTCCACCTTGAATGCCACTCCAAGGATGAAACGCAAGGAAAGGTAGTCTAACCTACACTGTGAGAGGATTTCCGGCTCCCTGGAATTCCAAGGGAATAATGAGAATGCTTACAGTGTCCTCTGTATTCTGAGAAGAGCCAAGATATACTTGAGTTTCAAGAGAGAGCGGATGTTTTACATTCTGAATCAGATGTCCATGATCTCATTTGATTTATGGACCTGTCACTACCATTTGATGCTGTATCAAATGTGCTTTGAGAAGTGCCTTGTATGAACTTCTTCATCTATCAAAAGCTCATCCTAATTATGCGCAGTCTTTGTAAATATTTTGATTCTTGCTTTCATTTTTTCTTATGTAGCTTGTATAATGCTACCATGTACTGGTGGGCCCTCTGGATTCATGATGAAGAGAACCTAGGCTTTTATTGTTTTGCTGCTTGGATTATGGGGGGGTGCCCACTCCATTCCCTTGGCATTCAATTGGTGCATCTGCTCTTGTGGCATGACTTGAATATATACTTTCTTTTCCTTTTAATGATGAAGGATATAGGGAAGTTTTTTCCACTGGCGAAAGTAAACCACCAAAGTGAAGTTGTTGCTGTTGTTGGTTTTGTTTTGTTTTGTTTTGAAGTTACTAACAGGTTTGCATAAGAAAGGCATTAATGTGGGCAAGGTGGGTGGAGGACAATAACCATGCTGCCTTACCTTACCCTTTGTTCTGGTTCAAATGCATTTACACTCCAAGCCACGGAGGATCTTGGGAATGTTTAACTCTATGTGAGACAGTTCTATGGAACAGAGAGCTATGTCAGGCCTGACACAGGAGTCTAAACAGAAAGACAACCTTAGCCTGGGGTCATTCTGTCTAGCCTTTGTTATCTGGATGTGGTGGCTATAATTTAAGACCTGCCAGCCTACTCATGAAGAAGTTCAAGAAGAGTTTCTATCCGTTATAGTTTACTGAACTGGAGTTGAGATGGCCAGCGGGTAGTCCTGAAGAGATGGAGCCCAAAAGGTGGGTAGTAAGGAGCAATACCCCAATGAGATTACATGCTCAGCAGTCAGATGAAAAGAAAAAAAAATGACTCTGTGGACAGATGGAGAAATGTCCACATCGGTAAATCAAGTTGCTTGGGAGTTGAGATCAAACACATGGTGAACTACATCTAAGGCCAAATCCCAGCATCACACTGATAATTAACTATACGGGCAAGTTGAAAAGAACTTTGAAGAGACAACCTAAGAGGGTATGAAACCATTGAGAGATGATGGACCTGTAACCCACATTTCTTACTAATAGACTTTATTATGTGTATCTGTCAGCAGCAAAGCTTCATTACTTAGTATTATATTTTGTCCAGTGTAATACTTCAATTTCCCTATATTGACATATGATATAAAGCTTTTCACATTGCTCAAAAATACTTTTGTAGCAAACTGCTGTTTTAATAATGTGATCCCACCCCTGTCTGTAATGTTAAATTAGCTAATTACATGATCACCTTTGTAAAATATGTGCATAACATGCCTGCCTCATTTGAGAATGCTACTTAGCATCTTCAAGGCCTACTTGGTCTCTACTACATGGTGGCTGACTACTTAATACATTCTGAGCACCACCTCCCCCACCCCTATGCTTTTTCTGTATGCAGAGTGGGATTTCTTCCTTTCTCATTCCCAGAATACAAACGCCAAAGCTTGGCTAGGTAATATAAATCTGAAATGTGCTTTGAACACACTACAACTCCTATCTTCAATGGGGCTGTTAATTAACATTAAACTTTTATGGGTGATAATACTGTTAACTACTTTGTATCTGGGGAAAAGCACTCTAAGACATTCTCACAGGACACTAAAGACATACTTGGGGCTGAGTCAAAGTATATTATTTCTAATCATCTTAGTCTGAAATAACGTGAGACCAGGGCTCAGACTGTACTCCAGTTACTACTGAAAACTCAAGTGAATATGTTTCCTGATAGACAAAAGTGGAGAGATTTCCTTTAAGAAAGGCATTTGCTTCCCTAAATGGGGAAAAAAAATGCCTTAGGTGAAGAGACACTCACATAGCCAGCATGGTTAAGTGGGAAAAGATCTAGCTTAGAATCAGGAGAATTGGACTTTATTCCTAATGTTGCCATTACCTACGTGTGTGACAGAGTGTGACACAGTTCACATCTCAGTGTGGATGTCCTCACCTTCCAAACAGGGTGATAATGCTTGTCCTATCTGTCCCTCACAGGGACATTATGAGGATCAAATTAGAGACAGCATGGTATGAACAGAACACCAGACTAGGAGTCAGAAGATCCAGGTTCTAGTCCCAGCAATTCCCCTATTTGCTATTAGGATAAAACATACTATGTATGTGGAAAGTATTTTGTAAAAACAATTAATTTTACACAAATAAAAGATACAACAAAAACACAAAACAGTTGGTGAATTTCACCTTGAACATATTTCTTGGCTAAATTCAGGGGTTTCAGTCTCCTAGTCAAGTACTGATCTGAAACCTTATAGAAAAAAAATTCCTCTGAGCCAGGGCTTATTAAATCAGTTACATGATTAATGTGAAAGAGTATGTGAGAGAGTGAGTGGAGGGGGAAGGTACCTTACTCCATGCAATAAGGGCTGCTGATCATGCATTTTCAGTAACCTTCTAAGCCACCAAGAAAATTGTATCTTGGTGGATAAATCAAACCCAAGAAATATTTTTGTTGGCAGCTTTTCTTTTCATATTAAAAAAAGAGAGCAACATATGCAATTTCATTGAATGGTTCAACTCCAGAATGGATAAATATTAGAAATATCTCAATTGCTATTGATTATGATGGCCAATGTTTTCTTGGCAACATAAATACAAAATGTCTGTAATTTCTAAAATGAATTAGGCCCCATAGAAAAAATGGATGTTAAATGAAGTCTTTAATGGGACTTTTCTCCATAGCCTACTGGGTGGAAAACACACATAAAACATCCAAAACTGCATTTGTGCAAGGATCAGTCAATCTCGACACAAGACTTTTAACTAGCAATGGTAACAGCTCTACTAATCAACTTGATGTAGTCTTAAAATGAATACTTCCAGGGGATTGTGTGGCTGGCTCTACTTGGGAAAAACCAAATGCCCCCATGAATTAGTAGCTCCCCAATCCATTCAGGTTTGTGACTACAAGAAGCAAAGAGCCACAGTCTCTATTAGCAACCAGGTCTTACAGTCCCTGTTGACAAGATGGACAACAATCCAGCCTCGTAAAAGATTCATGACCCAACTTTGCACTCTCTGCTGCTTGCTTTCTCATAAAAACCAGTGCAAATCCTATCAAAAATTTAGCAGAATCCCTGCCTCATCTGTTTAGGCCTGAAGCTAGTTGCAGGGACAACTCATTAGGGACAGGCTCATTAAAACCAGCCCTGGAGCAAAAGCAGTTTGCAAGCCTCCTCATTTTTATTCACTTTCACCTCCCTGCCCAAGCTTCTCTTGTTTCCCAGATGCACCACTTCTAATGATTTTGTACAACGAGCAGGTCTGTTTGCAAACTTACACTGGACCCAGGGTCCGACAAATGCTGCGCCTTAACGTCTGCCAAAGCTAATCTAGTTCTGCTCCTTTGTTTGGCCTGGGAAGATATGGTGCTGAGAGTGAAGAAGTGTTGAAAAGACAGGCCAGCGACTCAAGTGGAGACAGGGAACAGTAAGCCCTCAGAGCACCTGCCATCAAAGGAAGAACAACAAACCAATAAGTGAACAAGAGCTCTGTCAGAGCTCAGGCCAAGAGTTAAAGCCAGTTTGGTCCCACTCCTAGATCATGTCTCACCTAACACATCAACCCCTAGGCGTGCAGGGCCAGGGAACTGGGCAATAGCCGGGCTAATGGAGTCATAACCAGATGTTTCCTGCTACCTGCCAGGGATGCCATACACTAGACTAAAATGGAATAGATTTTTGCTTTCACCAAAAAAAAAAAATGATGGAATCCCTGGGTATAGCACAAAGGACAGATGCCAATGCAGACATGTGACTATCCAGCTGTCAACACTTATGTGGCAACTCTATTGTCTACAGTATGAATAATTACTCTCTAGGGGAAAAAAAATAAAGAAAGAAAGAAGGAAGGAAGGAAGGAAAAGTTTCTAGAAGCTTATAACTTTCAAGACTTTTAGAGGCATTACCATATCACTATCATATCACATGATACAATAACATCCCTCTTACTGCTATAGCATTTGGTGCTGATTCTTCTTAAAACATAGATTATTGGCCTAATGGAGGGTCTGGAAATGGAATTATTGACTTATATGTTTAAAATGCAAATTCCCTTATTTAGCTGTGCTTCATCAATACACAGCTTAGTTTCCACAACAGCACTATTTTCTAAACAATCTGCCACCACTTAATTAGCAGTTCTTCTGCCCTTCCTTACTCTTCCCTCTCCGCTCCCTCTATAAAACAGATTGGGGGATAGTTTGCATGAGTAGCAAAATCTGGGCGCCTTGTTATTTTGAGTGATAACAGGGACACTATGGCTCACCCTCACCACTAATCCCATCTGTGTGACATTTTTCCATTAGCAGACTTTACAAACAACCATTTCTATCAGTCTTTCAGAATAATATCTCCCAATTGGATATCATGGTAAGGTTTACAAAGAGTTTTACTCACAATAACCCTCTGAGGCAAGTAGTGTAGTTGTGCTGAACAAAACTCCTTGTAACCTTTACACGACATCCAAATGTGAGAAACAGCCATCTGAACTTCATCTGTATTTTAGACATGAGCAAGATGACATTCAGAGAGGTTAAGGGAACTGCTTGTGGTCACACAGCTTAGTGATTGTTGGAGCAGGGACTCGAATTCAGGGCCTCTGACTCCCATATCAGCACTTTCTGTGACAGCCTGCTGAATACATTATCCATCACTTCTATCAAGTTCTAATCTGATTTACAGTAGTTTTGTTAAAAAGAAAGAAAGAAAGAAAGAAAGAAAGAAAGAAAGAAAGAAAGAAAGAAAGAAAGAAAGAAAGAAAGAAAGAAAGAAAGAAAGAAAGAA